>NW_008623610.1:14733-74514 GCF_000691845.1 Merops nubicus | reverse complement strand
CCTGTGAGCAGGTAACCCCTTTATTCCTCCGGTGGAGGCACGGCTCCACTTTGCAAGCTGGATTTATGGCCAAGTCCTATTTATCGCTTAAACCATTTTTTTTTTTTTGCCAGGGTCGCTGCTCACTTCTATGTGTATGTAATTTGTAGCACGTTTTAAGGAAGAATGCCTACTTGTAATAGTTGTAGGAAAATCCAGGTCACTGAGTTTATTTTTGTGTGTGTGTATTTATGTATATGTATAGATGTGTGTGTGCGTGCTTTTAAATATAATTTTCACACTGTATATATAAATAAGCCTATATGGAGCTGGTCTATCTAAACTTGCAATAATGCAAGGAACTTTCAACGTGCCTTCATTTCATCGACATGTCTTGAAATCTGGCCTGTCATTGCAATCGTAATCTTATAGGCATTGGCAATTAAAAATCTTACTATTAGATATTACTCGAGGGGAATTTCGAGGGCTAAGAAATCTAATAATGTTTAGTTGTTTTCCTTAATTTGATTGGGAAAAATAAAGAAATAATTTGGCCTCTTGGTCGAATGCCAAATTCATAATGAATTTGTATCATCAGCAGACACCTTAGAGTCTCTGAGCCCTGCTGACAAAAGTGTTGGGAAGTTGTGTTGTAGTATCAGACAGCCACTTAAAAAAAGAAAAATAAAATTAAATTAAAAGTACTTGTTTACCTTTATGTTTGTGTCTGACAAAACAAATCTGGACATGAATTTAGAGAGCTGATGAGCTCTTATTTGTAAGAAGCTATTTTGGCATGTCCTTGGCATTTCCAGCTCTACAGACACAGAGCAGTTGCCATGAGGTACCACAGACACGACCTTGCATTCTGACAGCCATAATCCTTGTTTCAGATTGCGTTTCTGAATTCACACAACCCTTACATTAAAGGAGTGGAAAACAATAAGATGGAGGAGATGAGGCACAAAATGGATGAATCGGTACACTCTCTTTAGAGTCCTTGGAGAACTGAATTAAAAGTGGAAGTGGGAATTCTGTTTTGTGGAAACACAAATGGTTTAGACTATTTGCTCTAGGCCATGTTTTGTAGTGCTGGTGCCAAAATAACTTCCTAACAGGCCCCAGAAGGTGGGACTGCTGTATTTGGATGCTTGGCTTGATGTGGATTCATGTTTTGTCCTGTGCACTCATTGCCCCTGTAGCGCTGGCTGTCCCCCATTCACCTATATAATATTTGAGTTCTTCCTGCCTTGCTCCCACTAGTGTGTTGAACTGTGGTCTTTATCCACTAATGAGCCAGCAGTTCCTGCAAAGCACAGTAACTTAATTATTAGGGTCTGCACTGATTAGCCTCACATCTTGAGGCTATGCAGACTCAGCCATGGAACATCTGGTGACAACCCTGTTTCTCAGGGCCCTAGCCCTTGCACAAATACAGCCTCTTTCTTTTTGGATAATAAATACATGACAGATGTGAAATTCTCCAGCTCTTGGGGGAGTGCTGATGTGTTGAAGTTCATTATCCCTTGTTGGCCAGTTGGCAAAATACAATCAAGAATAACTTTTGAGGAGGCCTGGCATATCCAATATCACTCTGGAATGCTATTATGGTGAGAAGCTTAAAAAAGGACAAGCTTAGGGCATAGAAAAGTTGATGCAAGGAGACAGGATCAGTCTGTCTAGAACTCATGAAAACAGTGCATTAAAAAGGGTGAACTTTGAAGTCAGTGGGAGCTGTGAGGTACAAACCTCTGTGAGAGTCAGACTTGCAGCCAGTTTAGGTGTGAAGGCCATTTTAGTACGCTTCACAATGTGTGGGGGTTTTTTGATGGTTTACACTGGGATATGGCAATTTGAATGTCTTATGGAGGTGGTAACTGCAGAGCAGCCAAATGTTTCTTAGTTTTTAGAGGTATATTTGTTGGTGGTTATGCCATAATAATGCACAAACTGCTACAGCGTTATGTGTGGAGCTGAATACACATACAAGATGTATAGTGGCTGGATATACCACCTGGAAAGTTATAGAAATGCTAGTTAAAGCTGTGGGGAAAGAGAGAGAGCTGGAAAGAAAGAGTCTTGCTAGTTAGAGCTGTGGAAAGAGTTACAGCAAAGGAGGGGTTTTGTTTGTTTGTTTGTTTTGTTTTTTTTTTTTTTTTTCTGGGAAAGCCTGTTTCTTTATAAAGCTGAATATGTGGCTTTGATAACAACAACAAAAAAATCAGTCTGATTTGACTCAGAGTTTGCTGTGATGTCTCAGGGAGTTGCAAATCCCACAGCTTCCTATGTGTGTTCTTCTTTCCTGGTCAGGCTGTCTGAAATATGTTTCCTGGGGTGACCCATCCTCTCTCAGCAGGCTAGAAGAGGACGTACCAGACTTGACCATTTAAGTTAAGTTGTGCAAAATGAAGACCGTGTTTGCAGACACTACAAGTTTCTCAGTTCTTAAGTGGAGAGGTTGATCAAATTCTGCTTTTATTAGATTATAGAGTTCAAAGCAAAGTTTAGGACACACTCATGCAAAGTAAGTGAATAAACTGTGAAAGCTAGGTATTTCATGCCAGTAAAACGATGCTATTGTATAGTAGAGGGAGTGAATGACTTTTCTCATTAGAAAGATCCTTATAAAATAACTTACAAACATCATAACCAACTGTATTTTCCCCTCTCTCCCCTTCGTTCCCTGCCCGCTTTCCAAACAAGGAGCAGAAAACCCAAAACCCATCGCTGCACGTCACCCCTTAAAATACCAAACCCAGCAGATCATCTTGTCTGTGGAGAATTGTCACTGTTTCCCAGAGACTGTCTCCAGCCTTGCTTGTGATGTTTTCAAGGGCATGCTGCCCTTCAGACTTTTTTTTTTTGGAAACAAAGCTTTTGCCTTATGCCCTCAAATGCCTTGCATTATAATGATTTGAATATATCTGTGCACTCACTTGGACCCTGCAGAACACACAAGACTGCCAGGCCAAAGTGGGGCAGGACTGAATAGGTGTCAACAGGATGCCATGCTAGCAAACATAACCACTTATGTATTAAATTAGACATCGAGTGGAGGAAGATACTGGCCTGAATAGAGAGGTACTTGGTTTAAAAGCAAGCTCTTTGTTTCAAGAGCCATTCTGTTGGGAACAGTTCCTCGCTCCATATTGTTTCTTGCTGAGTATTAATTGATGGTCAGTTAACTAATTGACTCCCTTTCAATTAGAGTTGTCATAAATAATTTATTACTTGACTAGGAGGTTATGTGACAGCTGAGATTGTTGGGATGGCACTTGCAATCTATCCCTTTAGCAGGAAGAAATGAACATAAGAAAACATCTTACTTAACTCTTCTGCGACATCAGTGCAGATCACATGCTGGCATCAGGAAACTCTTTGCCTGATATACCCGTGTCCAATGCAAAAAAGACCTGAAAAGTCTGTGTCTGTATTTTTAGGAGACAATCTGAAGAGATTTCTGTGGTGGTCCTTGGGGGACATACTAGTTAAACAAACTTTCTCATTCTGAAAACATAACCTGTGTTCAAGGCAAAGGAAATAGTGGAGAGTGACTTCTATTTTTTATGCTCTCTGTCCTTTTTTGCCAGACAGGGTTCCAAATGGACAACAGGCTAAAAGTGTTCATGGGGATGCTGTCCAGCAGACATGGCTGCAAGCTCACGTTAGCTTCAATATCATTGGAGAACAAGCCAAAACAAGCAAAAAAATCATGCCTTCTTGTATGCAGTTGGTTGGTCACTGCCTGGTGCTTCCTTGTGTGGATGACATCTGCTGGCCCAACTTCTTCCCCTCCTCTGCATTAGCATGGTTGAGGAGAACTGCAAGGGTCATCGTCCTCTTTGGCCTTGAATGTCAATAGTCATCATTAAGGCTGTGGATGTAACTGTTCAGGTTCAGCCGAGCCCTGAGGACACCTCATACAGCTGTGTGCTTCGTGTGACCATTACAGCATGAATTGGTTGACAGTATTAGCTGCTGATTGCATGTGATCTGCCAACAGCACTCATGGCTGAGCAGAACAAGGATGCTGTGGAAGTCTTCTCATTGAGCTGAGGGGTCTATGAGGCAAATGCTACAGCACCATTAAAATTATGTAGCGATGCTTTTGAAATGAAACCCTGTAGGGTGCTGTTACAGGTAGGGCTTCATTTTCAGAAAGTTTCTGGACTTGACACCAGTTTCCTTAATTTGACACCTCTTTGTTCAAACTGAATATGCAAACAGCATTTAAATTACACTGAGTGAAGAGATTAATAATAACCATGCAGTGTAATGTATTTAAATTATACCACAGTGTTGTTTCAGTCAGGGGTTTCAGATTAAACTTTCAAATGCTTTTTATCTCCATATTGCAGATTTGACAGGTAACTTTTATTAGTAGAAGGTTGTAAAGACTATTTTCATTTGCCTGACCTAACAGACACAGTTTATTTTTGTTTAGGTGGGAGTTTGCAGCATAGTGAATTAGCAGTAAACTGGTGCCTCAGTTCTTATGTTTTTTCAAAAAAGAATTTCTCCTAGGCTTTCAATTTTAATTTACTTTTTAAGTGCCTGTCTGCTTTTAGCCTAAATAGGGGGCTAAACTATAGCAATTGCTCTGTCACCCAATGACCCCTCCCCAGCTGAGAAGGGGGACTGGGGAAAGGAGAGGAGACCCATGGGTTGATTGCAACAGCAAAAGTAATACCCATGCCAGTATAAAGTAAACAAAGTTATGCACAGCCTAGTGAATGTACAGTGGTCGTGACAAATGGGAAGGCAGTCCCCAGCAGCAGGATCAGGAAGAGCCCAAGCAGGAGATGAGACATGACATGACATGACACAACACACACCCCCTGATCCTCAGTAAACTTCCCCCTTTATACTGAGCATGATGTGCCATGGTATGAAAAAGACATTGAGGTGCTGCAGTGGGTCCAGAGAAGGGCAAGGAAGCTGGTGTCTGGAGAACGTGTCTTATGAGGAGCAGCTGAGGGAACTGGGATTGTTCATCCTGGAGAAGAGGAGGCTGAGGGGAGACCTAATTCCTCTCTACAGCTACCTGAAAGGAGGTTGTAGTGAGATGGGCGTCGGTCTCTTCCCCCAAGTAACTAGCAATAGGACAAGAGGAAATGGGCTCAAGTTACACCAGGGCAGGTTTAGATTGAGTATTAGGAAGAATTTCTTTACTGCAAGAGTGGTGAAACATTGGAACAGGCTGCCTAGTGAGGTGGTGGAGTCACTGTCCCTGGAGGTGTTGAAAAATGTGTAAACATGGTAATTTAGGACATCATTTAGTGGTCATAGTGGTGTTGGGTTGATGGTTGGACTTGATGATCTTGGAGGCCTTTTCCAATCTTTATGATTCTATGATTTGTGGTGTGGGATACACCTGTGAGCCAATTCAGGTCAGCTGCCCTGACTGACTCCAAGCTGCTAATGACCTGCAAACCAAGGCAGGCCCCTGATTCTATCCCAGCAATACTAGGAGAGTACCATAATGTGTTTATACACAGCACTGGGGTTTTTTTTCAGACAGAGAAATCCCATTTTCTGTTCAGGGGATCATATGGAAATTTTCACAGGCTAATTAACAACACTGGAGAAAAAAAGAAATCATAAAATAGAAAGAGAATAATGTACTTTGAGAGTACTTTTCTATTCATTTTGGATCATAACTTGAATGCCTTGAATTTCGTGTGTGTAGAATGTGTGTTGCTTTGCAATGCAGATATCCAATGCACTGTGGATCTTATGGATATGTTTGGTACTATTAGTATTTGTATTCTGTGCTATTGTTATTTTATTCTAACTTTAATTCTGCTGCTGGTACAAACTTAGATCTAAAAAGGCAATAATGTTGAACTGGGAATACTAAAATCCAAGTATCCTCTGCATAGTGAATTTGAGTAAATGTCTCCTACTGCTGAGATGCTGTAACTTTATCACACTTGTACTTTAAAGTCTTAAAGCCAAAGACTGCTTGCTAGATAATCCTAGAGTATCTAGCCCAACATCTTTGCAGACTAAGTACTGTCTAAGAACATTTAATTTTTCGTTTCATTTAAGTCTTCCTTGTGCCAACCTCTACTCCTCTCTCTGTTTGTTGCTATTTCCATCAGCTTTGTGGTGGTGGTGTGATACACTATTTTATCTTCCATGCAAACGTTTCTCCGTTAGATTTTTATAGCTGCTGAGGTTTTCAGTTGACAACTTCACATGGGGGATCTGGGAGAATGCATCTGAAATGTGGGCAGCTCTCCTTTTTTGGTAAACAACATGGTATTCTCAGAGTTGGCACCTGCAGATGTGAGCAGTATTTTAATGAGTGGGAAGCAGAAGGTAGTGTGAAGAATTTGAGGAGGGAATAGGCATCTGTGTGTCTTAATGCTCCTAACAGCGCCATTTTTCGCAATTGTAGTTTCAGCAACAGTCTCTCCCAAAGGTCACGTAGCTGTGAGGGGGAAGCCAGGAACTGTCACGGTAATGCTGTCAGTCAGCCCTCGGGAACGCTGCAGAGCGGCAGCATGCACGGGCACTGCTCCGCCTGCTGGATGGGGATCGACTCTCAACACGTCGTGGTGTGCTTCCTATAGGACCCTTCGTAGTCACCCGGGGCTTTCTGCTTGGGCAGTCTCCAGCTAGGGGAGAAGGTGAAGAACAACAGCTGTAGAACTCCCATGCCCTGTCAATCTTTCCTCCTTTTCCCCTGGGCTCAGAGGGTTTATTCGTTTGTTGATTAATCCATTTATTTTCAAAATGGTCTGCCTGCTTTCTCTGACTAGTCTGGGATGATGATAAATTGAGGAGACAATCCTTCTCAGAATAACACTCTTTTTGGCATCATTCCTTGCCCTAAGTGATACTTTTCTGCCTGGTGAGTAGAGAGATGTTGCAGAGTGGTATCTAAAGGGGAGCAACAGCTGCTCTTTGTGTGCGTTGCTAGGGATGGGAGAGGCATATGGTGTTAGGGATGGTCCTCCCCAAGGAACTGAGAGAAAACCATCTAAACCCAACCTTGTTCCTCATTGCATCCTAATGCCCACTGACATCTCAGCTATCCCCCTGCTGCCGTCCCACCTCTGTGGAGAGTGAACTTCGGGTATGCCCAAGAAAATTATCTAGGAAAAATATTTAAGTAAGTTCTGTCCTTAATGGCTGTTATTAAGTGTTTGCCTGATTTTGGGTCAGCTAGTTTAATAACAACCAGAGTTACCACCATGTGTACATGCATAGATCACTGCTAAGATGCAAATAGTTTCTGAAACTCTTGATGTTAAAAACGCTCTATAAAAATGTTGAAAACTTTCACAGAGGGAATAATTCACTTGACTTATGATTTTAAAAAAAAAAAAACCCCGCACATTTCCTATTTTGAGGTTTGACATTTTTCCTACTGCAGCGTGGTTTTTCCCACCAGAGCCAGTTGTTGGCTGAGTTTTGGTGGAGACATATTCAATATGTGCTTGTTAAGAAAACTCTGTATCATTGGGAGGGGTCCTAGAAACCTCTTAGATTTCATTTGCCCTCAGTGAATGGAGGAAAAACAAGCCCACATGAAAAATGTGATTTTTGGTTTTGATGGCCAGGCCAGAAATTTGGGCAATATAAGAAGAAAACTAGTTCTTTTTCTCACATAATTTGGGGGTAGAGGTGTCAATTTTCTAACTAAGAGAAAACTTCCAACCAGGAGGACAACTCTTGACTAAAACCAGCTCAGAGTTAACTGTATTTTATCACTAGTCCAAATGAAATGTTTTATTTTTCCCTCTTAGATTTTTTTTTTTTTAAATATAATGTTTCAGTCTCACATTCTCCTAGACTATTTAAAAATAAATAAAATATTTAAAAAAGTATCAGGTGATACTTGATGACTTCAGAAATGCTTTTTATTGACTAGACTATTTAAATGAAAGAAAAAAATTACCATACATTAGGCAGAAAAAAAACTCATCTCCTGCATCACTGAAGCTGGCATCATTGACATATCTTGTGATACTTTTGTGGCTTACCTTCTGATATTTAGTGTTCTTCTTAAAAGACCTACTGTGTAGAAATAAGTGATCACCTTAGGCTTTCAACTTCAGTTTGAAAATAAGAGACCTTTATTGCCCTCAGTCTAGTGCAGGGAGCCTTTTGCAGACATGACTTAAAGTTGCTGCTACTCTAAGACAAATAAGAATTTGAATTTTGACATTACAACTAGTGATGTGCATGTGTTTAAGAAAGTGTCTCTTTGCAGTAGGCTTTGTTTTGCTATTCTGTTTGCTTCTTGTGAGATTTACTCTACCCTGTAACTTAATAAAAACAATGGTTGTGGTCAGTGGAGAGATACTTTCTTCTCTGGAGGCACGCCTGCATCTTTTTTAACCCAAGTGACGTGAGTAATGACTCCAGGCTGTAAAGGACATGTGAGGCTGATAATGGTTGCAATTAAGTATTACGAAAATCTCCCTTACAGAGCTGGTAGAACTGGGTTGTTGCATGCACAAGTCCTAAGCCTTCAGGTATTTTTCATGCTCCTTTCCTTTTCCTCTATCTCTTTGTTGCTACAGTGGTTCAGTGTGCCCCTTCCTCTCTCGCTGGCCACTTGTCACTCTTGGTGATCCTTGAAGGGCTGCTGGTAACGTGTGGCTGAAACAGGAGCTGGGTCAGGGAGTTGGAACAGCTAGAGAGAGATTACAGGGGTTTAAAATAAATTAAAATGAAATTAAATTGCCTGTCTTAGGAGGACGAGGCAAATGCTTTTAAATTTAGGCCTGCATTGATGTGGGCAACACTTCAGGAATACATTCAGTTGATTTGACATCGTGGGGTAGTTTAGTAAATGAATGCCACCACCTACTAGGGTTTGATGCCATTTGTTGACATGAGTGTATAGCAAGTTTTGGGGAGCCAGAAGAAAGGCACACAGAAAGTATAAATAACAAGTAGTGGATGGAAGGCAACTTTTGCCAGCTCAGAGCATGCTACAACACAATAAACAGATTATAAATGGGCCACAGCTAGAACCAAATATATCTGAGGAGCAAAAGCAAAGAAGTTTTTTTGCTTACTGTGCAGATTGTTTTTCAGTCTTTATTGCCAAAGCTGGTGTGTGCTGGCAGACAGGTTTTACATGCACAAGAGCCACTGCTGTGTTGTATCAGACTCATATGGCAACGAGTCAGCCATCACTCAGGTACCTCATCTTGGTAGGTCTGGCATTTTATGAGGTGATTTGCCCTTCACTTTTTAATGTTCTTCTTTGTAATGTACAACAAAGTTGTCCAAAGTGACTTAGCCTGAAGAAAGGATGGAGAGCAGCAGCATGACCTGCGGTTTCTGGGCAGTGTTCCCCCGTGCCCATGGGTACCAAAGGCACACAGATGCATCCTTCCATGACACATTTGACAGCTTTGGCTGACTTGGACAAATGTGTCAACTAAGAGCCACTGGCATGTAAGCCACACAATTAAGCTGTATACTTTAGAGATAAGAGAACTTCAAATTTGAATAACAAGAATATAAACAAGAATATATCTATTTTTAATGTATTATCCCTTACAAATTCTATTGTACAACTGGCTGCAAAGTACATTTGCTTCAGTGTGTATCTGAACACAGAACTGCATTCTGTTACTGACTTCCTCAGTCTTGAAATATCAACATCCTCTCATATAGACTCCCAAACAGTGGGACAGTGTGGTGCAGTTGGAAGACTCATGTAGAAATGCAAGCTCTTGATGCTAACCAGCTTGTAGGAAAAAAAAGTATGAAAGGACATTTACATGTACATCAGCCCTGAGAAGAGATGCCAGAAAGGTAAAGGAGTGTGGCATGTGTGTATTTGTCAACATAGATGTCTCTAGAAGTCTATTATTAATTAGAAAAGTGTTCCACTACAAATTATGAAAATTACCAGGAGACTGATTTCAGTTACTCTCGTTTGCTCTCATTAACACTTTAGCATAATATGCACTTCAGTCAAATAAAGAATGGAACCTTTTTTGTGCCTTTTGAGAGTGCCTCAAAAAGGGCCTTGATTTATACTCTACTTTTTAGCCTAATTAAAACTGATGATTAAAACATGCAAGTCCCTTAAGATGACTGTGCTAAAGTGATTTTATTTTTTTTTTATAAGCTGAATAATGTTTAATGTTCAGGGTAAAACTGTCTGGAAATGGAATTACAGCATCTCATTATGTTTTGTATTTAAACTTAAGTAATTAACATCAACATCACTGCTGATTGTGGATATTATTGTGGAAGATTAGACACAGTTGCTGAAATCACGTGTGAGTGACTGTTCCGTTAGACCTTGCATCTCCAAGATCAAATAGCAGGGTGGCAGCCCTCATCTCACCTGTCTCCTGTCTCACCCAGGGACATGTCAGACCCAGCTGTGTGCCTGCCATGCATTTTGGAGAGGACTGTGTGCATAGAAGTGCCCAGCTGAGCTTGATCATCTTTGGGTCAAGTAGTGATGTGAATTGGAAGAGGTGCAACAGCAGACATCTGATGTCACATCTTGTGGTTTTGGTGACTGGATCTTTTGCTACTTCAGGCTAATTGCCAGATTAAAGCTGCCCTCACATGAGAATTTAGGCTTTGATGTGTTCTTGATGACATTTCTCCAATTCTCATTCTAGAAATCTCAGACTTGCTGTTGCTGTTTGAAAATGCAGCTTTGCTTATGGCTGTCTACGTTTATGGTTTTGCTGATTTCACTCTTGAGTACAGAGGGTTTTACCCTGCATATGCAAGGTTCAGTCCCTCTTCTGCACACTCATAAGGGCTCTTCTTTGCAGCCAGACTACTCAGAAGAACAAAGGCTGAACAGGAGAAGCTAAAATCTTGGGATGAAGGTGTCTGACCATGTGCTGATCTTGCTTCTCCTTGATAGTATTGTTTCCAGTACTTCTTGACACTGCACAAGGGGCTCTCCACGTGCATGGCATCCGTGGAGATACATGTGCGGAGCTGCAGGAAGCAGGCAGGCCATCCTATGTGCTTTCCTTCGTGGTGGTGCCATAGCACACTGCAGAAGTCTGCAGGAATGAGCCCTTGACAGTGGCTTCCCAACCTGGGGCTGCTGTACAGTGTTCTAAGATGCTGCACTAGCACTCCTGATTTTTATTCACTGCTGTCGTATTTTTTCAGACGAAGGGCTCTGTTTGGCTGTCACACTTACAGTGTGTGACTGGTATGATTTGATTTTGGTTAGTGATTTAGACATGCCACATCATATGGCTTATGGATACAAGAGACCAGGCAGAGCTCAGTCCTGTGTGGTGCTATAAAACTTCCTTTGCCAGAAGCAGAGTAATCTAATTGCTGGATGGCTTATATGGGAGCTCTGGGCAGCCTGAGTCTCACAAGATCAAACTCTGAGGATTACAGCCATTATTCCAAATTTTCAAGGCATTGCTCTGGGTCATATTATCTACATGTGATGGGGGAAGTGGGTATAGTTTGTGTTTGGGGAAGCAGAGACAAACATTAACTCTCCTACCATTTTATAAAAGCTGTTGCAAACCGTCTTTGCAACAAACACGCATGCACAAAGAGAGACAATGCCAAAACCTGTGTGGTGGACTGCTAAAGAGCCTGGTGTCCACAGCATCTCCAGTGGTGTGGCAGGGTCTGTATTTAACCCGATGAACACGAACAGTGCTTTACCATTGTCGAATTAAAAGGAGAATTCACTGGGGGAATGAAAGTCTAACCTTTCTTGCTGCTTTACATGGGGATGTTTGAGGGGTTTTAAGTAATGAGACATACTGAAAACAATTCCCTTGCCTAAACAGAATAAAAAAGCTGTAAGTGCATGGCTGGTATCATCCTTAGCCTGCTTTAGCTTCTCTGACAGCTTGAGTGGGAACGGGGGAACAGTGTTCAGCCAGACCCACCACAGTATATCTCCTTAGAGCCTTTACTACCAGGAATTGCTCGCTTGTTCATTCTTGGGCAGTAGTGATTAGAGCACCCCTTTTTGGGGGGGGACAACAGACCTATTCTGTGTGCTTCAGGGCCTTACTCTGTCTTTGCCATGGTAGTATCCAAAAACTTGCAGGGACTGGTATGACAGTCAGGTGCACTCTGCTCTTTGCCCAGCAAACAAAATGCAATGAATGGAGGCCTTGCTCCAGTTTGGTTGTAGTAGTATTTTCGGTAGCTCTAAGATAGATGATGCAGCCAAGCTGTACATACAAAGGTAATCATAGAATCATTTTGGTTGGAAAAGATTAAAAGACCTGTAAAGTCATTGAATCCAACCGTTAACCTCCTCCAAAACCATGTAGCTTCTTCCAGATGACTTATGAAATATGGTCCATGGTCTGTCTTAAGCCCTTTGCCTTGCCTCTAGACATTGGGAGAAGGTCATTGCTGGAGCTGAAACCCATGCCAGGAACAGTGCTAACAGTTTGTGTGTGTCTGATTACGTGGTAGTGTTTGTGGCAGTGTTTACTCTGTCTTGCATATGTTGTTTTCTCTCATTGCCCTGCGTTCATATGTCAGAGGAGTGTGCCTTGACTTGCACAAATCTTGTGTTGGTTTGAAGGAGATCCCACCGCTGCACACACATCACTCAGAGATACTTGGTTTTTACTCAAAAAAACCTTCATGAGCAGTGATATCTGGAGGCAGCTCTGCTTTGCTGTGCTGTGCCTGCTGCTCCTGATTGACAGCTGTTGAGGCCTCAGTGGGATGGCTGATGCTAAATCACCTGTCACCGAACCAAAATACCCAAAGGAGACACAGAAAGATGTTCTGGAGAGCAACTGGTCACCTGGCCCATACCTTCTACAGAGGTACAAATGCCATGGAGGCAGGGCCCTGTACCACACCTCCAGACCCAGCTGGCATCTCTCCAAAGGACACCCTCTGATGGGGCCCTGTCACCCTTTGCGTTTGTCAGCAAAACACTCCCTGTGGCACAGTTCAGTTCCAGCTGGCTTCCAGGTTAGCATACATAGGTTGAGATGCACAAATAAATTTGCTAATTGAGCTTTTGGAAAATTTCAAGTCATTGTTTAAATATTGGGTGCTGTTCTGTAGACAAGGAGGAGGACAGAGAAGGTGATACAGTAGAAGGAATGGAAATGCTAATGTGGGAATATTATTTTTTTTTTTTTTTTTTAGAGATGTAACCTGCATGTTTTCACACTTCACTTCCTTGAAAAATAGAAGGTTTTAGCTGTCTATGCTTAATAGGTTGCAATGAAATGTAGACGTGAGTATCAAATGAAAGAGAAGCTCTAATTTTGTTTATTTGAATTATTGTCCTTGAAACAAATTGTTTTCACTGTGGTTTATATCTAAAAAGAAATCATAATCCCTCGTACGTGTATCTAAAGTGTAAAAGCCTTTTGTAATTGCTGCTCACTCTTCCTTCAGGGGAAAAATAGGTATTAATTCTGCTTAGATTTTTGCAGTTACTTAGAGTTTAGCACTGCTTTGTACAGCAAGTGTTGGATTAACTCAAAACTACTCTTTGAATAGGTGTAAACAGCATTTTATATGTATGGTAGGTGTTGGGGAGCCTGGATTACTGGGAAAGAGCTTCTGAAACATGCCGTTCATTTGAGCTTTGTGGTAGAGAGCCCATGTTGTGTTGGTGGCGTATCACGTGTGTGCACATCGCTGCTCCTTCTCTTGACTGCCAGATGGAGTGAAGGGAGATGACAGAAGGGGAGATAAAATGCCTGTTTCTGATACTCTGGCTCAGCCTCCTTCACATGCTGTGTGGCTCTTTTAACTTTAATACCTGAGTCAGATCCCTGGAGGCAACTAACCAGTAGTTTGCCTCTAACCTCATCCCTGAGGGCTAGAGATTGTGGTTATTTGCTGCCCTCTAAGAGCCAGGGAGATGTTGGTTGTTGGGAGGTCTTAGGCAGTGCAGGAAGACCTGGGAGACACAAGCTCAATATTCAAAGTGCTGGAAAATGTCTCCTGTTCTCTTAATAATCTTGCTGTGTGCTTCTGAATATAATTAGTGCAACATTCATAGCTGAAGAAGCAAGTATCTGATGAGAGAGTGCTTTCTTTTCCTGTTTTGAAGAAGGCTAATGATTTAATTTTCCTTTCACTGTTCCTATACATGGCAGTTAAATAATTTAGTTGTTTTGCTTCCTTATTGGAGGAAGTCTCTGCTTTAGAAAAATGAGATCTGTTTTTACATTTCATTCTCATAGTAAAAGGAATGTGAAGGGAATTTCACTGAGTCAATGAAAAATTGCTCTATTACAGTAGCTACTAAAGGTGAATCTTAAAATTTATTTTTTAATGAAGTCATGAAAGGCATTGGCAATATTAACAGTGTGCTTAGGTCTCTTTCTCTCTTTTTTTAATTAAAAATAAATCTTCTGGTTCCATTTATGTTAATGCACTTAGTAAATAATTTGGTAAAGAAAGAGCTGCAGGAATGAGGCTTGGAGTTAACAACCAGAAGGGGAATGCAATGGACTTTGGTTGTATTAGTTCCAAAGGCCTTTTTTTGTCTTGTAAATGGTAGAAGCTCATGGTGCCTTAAACAGATCTCCACACTCAAGGTCACATAAAACCTTTGTGCCGGGAGTTAAATGTGACAAGGATGCTCTGAGACTGTTCTGACATTTTGAGTGAGACCCACGAGGATGCTCTCCACGCTCACAACACTTGCTTCTTCTCATTAATCTCTTCACTGCCTTTCTTTTTCTTCCTGTGTTTTGGTAGAGATTCTTACTTCCTCCTGCTTTGTGTCACTGAATCATCTCTTTGATCTTCCTTGCCTACTCCTCTTCTCTTCCCAGCTGCCTTTTGTGCAAAAAAATCCTGGACAACTTTTTTCTCTTCACCTTTTTTCTCTGCTGTCAGTCTCTTCCCTCGTCTCCAGGGTGACCCCTTGCCCTCTAATGCTTGAACTGTTGCTCTTTGTCTCAAGATGTGTCAGAAATGAAGTTCTTTGGGACATAGTGTGTGTCATCTCTGTCATCTTTATTTGCCTGGGAAGGTGCCATGGACATATATGGCAGTGCATTTGTAGTGATGGTGACAAGGAAAGAGAACAGCAGAGTGGCTAAACCCTGCCTTTGCTGAAACTTTGTCCTTTTCTATAGTGTTGATGGAACAGCCTGGATTGGAGGGAAATATAAAGGTTATTTAAAAAAAAAAAAACAAAACAAACTCATGAAACAATGTTTCTTGCATCCCTGCCTAACAAGATCTGATCCTATTGGCATTAGATCACTGGCAGGATGCTGGAGTGCCATATTAATGTCAAAAGCATTGAGATGAATGACAGCTACATTAATTGGGTAGACATTTGGACTCAACTTGACAGCCTAACATTTTTATAGGTGTGCTTGGGGCAATGAGAGGGGGTAGTGCTGAAAAGTTACTGGGCTCTGATATTAACCGCTAGGTATGTTAATGTGAGCACAAGCATTACTCTATCTGTAAGGTCTGTGTTGCTGGAGAGGGAGTTTAGGGATGCTGCACACATAGCCTGAAAGGAGAGAGACTCTCCCCACGTATCAGTTTTTTTCAGCCGCAGTCCCTCAGCACAAGGGGAGCTGTACACAGGCAATACGAGCTGCCTGCTGATCAGCCACACAACTGCTACTCAGGCAGGGATTGTTAGGGAGGTTTTGGGGAGCTACAGCTGGATCCAGAAATGTAACTAAACACTTCAGCTGGCACTGAAATCTGTAGGAAGTTAGATAGGATGTAAGATGTCAGAACTGTAGTACTTCTGTGGATATCTGGGTTTGGCGTGCAACAGAACAAAAACTTTTCTAAAATGCCAACTCTAAAGTATTCACAAATTTGGATTTTCCTGTTCTGGTGTTGTAGACACCAGAAGTCATGATGAAGGTGTTTTCTTCAAGCTCAGTAGTCTCAGCAGGTGACAAGGATAGTAGTCTCTGCCTCCAGAGTCAGGTAGGAAGAAAACATGTGCTTTGCATCAACTGTCCAGCTCTTGAGGAGACTGCAGTATTTGGTTACTCAGGAGTCTCTTGAACAGAAATGCTCTTTTTGGTGGTAAAGAGTTTACCTGCTTTGATTAAGTTGTTATGCTGTAACATCGCATTCCTGATGACAACAGTATTGCTATATTTATATTTTAAAAATTCCTGCTAGCAAATTAGAGCTACAAAAGGGGGTTATTCTTCCTCTGCTGTGTTGGAGAAGCCAGGGTTTGCAAAGCTTTTTTCTACATGGATAATTAGGAATGCTTGTGCAACTCCAGTAAATGCCAGCAAATCACACAGCAGCAACTGTGGTTTAATTTGCCTGAAGAACTTCTATTACTTAGGATGATGTGTGAAAAAAGACTTATACTGGGCTGATTTTCACTTTCCAGGCTCATTTTTTGGTGACTGGCAGTGAGGCATTTTTTGAAAGAACCCTGAAAACCTGCAGTCTTTGTGTGCATATGCTGTGCACATTTAATATGGAAATTACAGAGACAATAAAATCAGAGCTCTGCCATGCCTTTTTTTTTTTTTTTTTTTTTTTTCCCCCAACCATGCTGCTTGTCAAAATTGAATCACACTTGCAGGCTTCTGCTGCAGCTGGGGAGTGAAATTGGCAAAGAACTGAAATTGCAGCTGGCTCTGGAGACGTGCAGGTTTTTGCAGATAAGTGACATTAAGGGGGCATTTGTGGCCTATCTAATTTTCCACAAGTGGCAGCCAGGATTTACTCCTTTTAAGTAACATTTGTGCTTCAGATGATTTTACGTGCCAAGTAGATCTTGAATAAAGTTTGTAATCTGATTGCTTTTTATGGTGTTGATTAGTTAACAGGTTGCTATTAATAAATAACAGGAGTTTTCGGTTGTTCTGCCCTGTGCTCAGCTGACAGAAAGCATCTGGACTTTGCCCCAGAGAAAGTGTGAACCAGGGAGGGCACTGACAAGGTATGAGACAAAGCTTGAAGTAATGGGTGATCTCATTTCCTTGATGGGATTGAAACTTTGTCTTTTCTTGCAAAAGAAGGCAAGAGACTCACTAGTGCAGAGGAGTCACCTCGAACTGAGTCCTTGGGCACAGCTGGTATCAGAGATTCAGAGATCAGAGTAGTCTTAGAGCTGGACAGGATGTTGCTGAGCCAGAAAGGAGGTAACCAGCAGGAATATCGAGCTCTGCATTTATTGGAAACAGCTTTAGTGTGGTGCTCATCACATAAAGAGCACTGACTGTATCTTCAAAACATAGCACTGACTGTATTTTCAAAACTATGATAAAAGCAGTAATGTCTGTGGGGGGAGGCACAAGGGAGAGTTTATCAGCAGTAACATTAATAACCCAGGACTCAGGTTTTCAAGTTACAATTTGGTGCTCAGCAGCTGTGACGTGCTGGAGTTGCCTATTACTGTCAATCTTGGGAGCTGGCTCCCATGCTTGCTGACATTGTCTAACTCAAAGGCTGCCCACAGAAACTGGTCTTCAGATACTCATCGCCAGCTCTGCTCATGTCATGTTGTGTTTCCTTATGTTAAAAAACACAATAAATTGTTAATATGGCTACCATATATCCAGCTTTTCAGACAGGCTTTAATGGGTGTGATAGTTACTAGGCTTCTGAAAATTCATGCTCCCTGAACTGACAGACCTTTGAATGGTGGTGTTACTGTGTGCCCTGTCTTACAACTTTGCAGCTAGGGGAGGTCTCTGTGCAGGAAGAAATTATTTAATATTTGACGTGAAAAACACTTTCACATAAGGGAATAAAATTCTGCAACAACCTGCTGGGAGTACTGTCATTTTTCCATATGGTTCTGATGAAGAAAGACTAGGTAGACACTCACGTTTCAGATTTTCCCAGTTGAGTCAGTTTGACGGGAGCTGGAGAAGAAGATTTTTTTTTATTTTTTATTTTTTTTTTTTTTTTTTTCAGGTGTCTCGAATGTCAGAAGCATGAGGTGAAAATGGCAGTGGTAATTTTAGCTCAGAGGAAAAGGGTTTTGCTGGTTTTGCTGCTTTAGCTGCTTCACCTGAGTCTGGATTTGTGTTGTTGCAGTTGTTGTCAAAGAGGTTACTTTCACTAGAAACAAAGAAACTAATGATCAGAGATCTCTCTTCCTACGCCACAGCTAGTTCCTAAAATGTATGATTTGCAGCTACATTTAGCTGTGGGCAGTGGTTTTATTTTTTCTGATGTTCTCTAAGAAATTGAAATTTATGATAAACATGGGTGTTTTACCTACACCAGCTTCTGTTTCTCATATTTAACATACACTAGAGATGATTCGTTCCATAAAATCCTAATCCTGAAGGAACTCAGTGGAGCGTGGCTATGTGCATGACTGTGACAGTGCAAACTCCCTATCTGCTGAGAAGAGCCAGAGGAAAAAAGGCTTTTTTGATCATGATGAAATGATTTTAAGAGGAAAAGAAAGGAAAAATTCCCCATCCTGACTGGAATGTTAAGTCTCTCAAATTTAATCAGTGTATAGTTTAGGAGTGGGGAAAAGAGCATGAGAAGTCATCAGTGAAAATATTGGATTTACAATATTTGGAAGCAATGCATTTTAATTTCAACTTTTTTAAAACTTGATTGAAAAAAGATTAATATGTGCTTGGAAATGAAAAGGGATTCAAGATTAGTTTAATCTCTTCATTTAGGAGATGTTTGAGTTGGACAGTTTGGCAATTTGGAAGTTTTTGGTTTATATACATTTTTCATTTCCCAAAAAGATTTCTCAGAATTTCCCCATCACTCCCATGAACAGATTTAGTTTTGACAGATCACCATTTTCTTATGGAAGAACAAGTTTTGTCAGAATATTCTCAGCCAGCTCTTCTGGGTGCTATACATACCGAACAACACCAACCTGACAAGAATACTTTCTTAGTCCACGTGTGTGTCAAGTTAAAACAGGTGCATGTTATGCTAGAATGAAATTTTAGATTCCATGAGTTTTTTTTCTAACTTTTTGGTATTACCAAGTAACAACGTGACTGAAGATGAACCACTGATGTCTTACAGAGCTTTGATTTTAAACAAAATGCAAAAATGGTTTTGTACTTTTTTTTTTTTTTCTTTTTAGTGGGAAAAGTGGTGGAGGGGTAGCAAATTTTTTTGTTAGTATGTTGTGTTGTTTGTGATGGAATACACCTATGCTGTATTGGGTAATTCACAATTAATTATCTTCTGGAGAAAGCGTTTGTGTATATAGCAGACTTTGTGGGACTCACACTCAACATTTCTTTCAGAAAAGTTGCTCTCCACTGAAATACCAGTGGTGTAGACTGAACTTTTTCTGCTTGTTTTTGAAGTCTGCTCTTGTGGTAGAGTGAAAATAACTGACTTTTACCTAGAAGGACTATTTTTAAAGCTGGTTTTAAATAACACCTTTTTTTTCCCCCACCCAGAAATAATATAATACATTCCTTCTAAGTAACGTAAGAAGGCTTCACAAAAAAGACACCACCTTAGAGGAGGTGTCTCCAGATTGGTCTACAGGTTTTACAGGTGAGGATAACAGAAATAGAGCCAGATGTGGTAACCTGTAGGTCTCTGGCTGGCTGGTGCAACCAAGGTTTGGCCTCAGCCATGTTCTCCTGTTTGCAAGTAGAAATATAGGGGAAAACTGAGTTCCTCAAACGCTTGCTCACTGGGTCATCTTCTGGATGTGGTCTCCAGAGCCAGGCAGCAGTTGCTATTCTGAAAAGTGCTGTTCCTGCAGCTGATGGTGCTTTCTGCTCGTGCTGGGCTGCCCTGCTGTGCAAGATGTTCTCCAACAGCTGCCCGCAGCTCTCCAGCCTTGGGGCTATCCCTCCGCCCAGACAGGAACAGGAGGCCACAGTGCAGATACAGATGCTCCAGATTGCACTTCAGTGGAAATGTGACAGTTTTTAATCATCATTCCTATTTCTGTAAAACCACACTGTAAAATGGCAAGTAGACAGTAATAGAAGGAACAAACCTTTCTTTTTGCAGACAGTTTGCTTCTCTTGATCTCAGCATCCAATAACTCAGCCCTGAAAACTTGCACAGGTTGGGTTTTTATTTTGTTTCTTTCACAAGGTTCTGTGCCCCTTCCAAGTCTTGTTGGTCTGTGGATCATCAGTTTGCTGGCTTGGAACAACTGTGAGATAGCTGCTAAAGCTTTGGTTGACTTCCTGTAGGCTAGGGTTAGCCCCAAAGTCATTTTGCCCTCCCCTTCACACAGTGGAGACAACTCCTGAGTGCATGTCCTGCAGACAGCAAGGAGGTGAGTGTCATTCATGCAACCTTCATGTCTGAAGAGAAGCGTAGGCAGATATGGACTGAGAATTTGGGGTGCCTTGACTCAGAAGTGCTGTCCTGGACCAGGTTGGGAGGTAGTGATTCTCTTGCTTCTGCTTTTTTTCCCCTCTCTTTTTAAATATTTTTATTACCACTCCTCACACTAACTTTCAGAGAACATCTTTATTATTTTTTAGAAGACATTTTTCAGTACCCTGAAATGCACTGGCACAGAAACACAGAAAGGAGGGAGGGAGAAACAGTAATACTGTAACCAGTTATTCAGGCCTAGAGATTATTTTCAACGGGATGCTTCTGTACATCATGTGGTTTTGGCAACTTCTGCTAAGCAAAGTGACTATTCTGAGGTTTCTTCAGCTTTGTTTCCTTACTGCAGTGAAGCCTTTGTAGTCAAATAATTTATTGTTCCAGTGACTTTCTTCCTCTGATGGTTCTTTGGCTGTGTTATTTGAGGACCTCAGCAGCTACTTTCTGCAATAACCCTGTGATTGCATCTGTCAAGGTTGTCACTATATTTCACTACAGCTCTTTACTTTCTATATATTTTACATATTTTTTAATAAATATTGAAACACTTATAAAATGGCATTATAAATGCTTGCAACTTAGTATGCTTTATCCCTCTTTTAGTAAGCAAATATTGAATGGCAGTATACTGTGTAAAGTAATACCTCGTTAGTTTTACACAACCTATAGATTTGTCTACAATGTGGTAGAAAAGTGCTTTTGGTATATGTGAGGGAGCGAGGGCAAACCCTTCCTGAACCAGTGTGTGGCTCTCACTTGAGGCTTGCTGGAAAAATCTGCAAAAGCTGAGTGATGTGCATTAATAGAACTATGCTAGAGATCATGGGAAAGTGTTTTATTATATTCCAGAAAGATTGTTCCTTTTTTAATGATTATTTAAAATGGCAAGAAGAAAATGAAGTCTTGAAATTAATTTGACTGTTAAAATGTAACTTTGCCCTGAGCTTATGGTAGGACCGGTAGCACGATTAATTCTTCTTACACTCTGCCGGAGCTGTTTGACAGCTGCACCATCTGGATGGGTGTGGGATAGATTGGTTTTGATTAATATTTATTTTAGAATTAACTCCTAGGATGCTGTCCCACATCCAGGAAGATGGGATTTAGAGGTTTTTTGTTCCTGTGGAGCTGGAAGTAGGAGGCGGACTAGGAAAGACTTTTGGTGACTGGAAATCAGAGCAAGATCACATTTTCACGTGGATTAGCTGTTCTTATTTTGTGGTAGAATATCCTGAGATTTGAATAGAGCCTTTGGATGAACTAGGCATTGCTCCCACCTATGGGTGCTAGATGATAGTTTCCAAAGTACCCCAATGAGCCCATGAGCCCATACTAGACACCAAATTTTGGGTGTCTAGTATGGGCTGAGCTGAAACTACCTTCTGTGCTAATAGGGTTTCTCTTTTTTGCCTTCTTACTACTCTTGCCAAACAGGTAGGAAATTAATCATTACCAAATCCCTTTTCCTTGACTTCAAAGTCAGTGACTTGGTGGGATGCACAAATACAGACCTGTACATAGCAATATTATAAAAAGCCATGTTCCCATATGAAACTAGACTAACACTATGCCAAAGCAGATTAGAAGGATGTGCTGGACCAGAGGTCTCCAGCCTGCCCTCATTTCAGCTGCCTCCATGTGAATGATGAGCTAGCCCATGCTCTTGCGATTGTGCTTGACTTGGGCATGTTGGTGTTGGAGAGCTGTTTGTTCTGTTTGGATCCTGTTTAGATTTTAGTGACAAATGCAGGTCATGTGCGTTTGGCTCCTGTTGAATGTTTCCTTTAGCAATTTTTAGCTTTAATTGGAGGATTAACATGTGAGGTGCCTTGTCCCCTGCTGCCATTACTGCCTCCCTTAAGTGCTATCATGGAACTCGACAGGAGTTTTAACAGAGTTCAAGGAAAGTGGTGCTAAGACAGTGGAAGTTTTGCAAATCTGTTCTTTAGGAAATAACTTTTTAGACTGATGTAATGGTGTCATATTTAATAGAGCAATAGGGTGCAGGGAAGAAGAGAATTACACATGTACTTCTCCAGGTTTTGTCTGCACAACAGATGGGTAGAAATCGACCTATGTTAGTTAGCTCTAATTTTCCCTCTCTTTTTTTTATGTGCAAAATATATTTTATGTGCAAAAATACTTCACTGTGCTTGTTTGAACCTTGACACTGTGAGTAGTTCATTGGCTTCCCTCATTTGTGGTACAATGAGGAGTCCTGAACAGTTACTTCCTATTTACTTTCTTTACCTACCACATCACCAGTGTTAGGCATCTCAAACACAATTCTGTTGTATCATATTTGTATCTTGCTTGTAAGGAGTATATTTTATACATATGATTGTGTCATGCTTGTAAGGAGTATATTTAGCTTTTGCTTGAGTGGAAGCCATCCCACCAAGGGCTGTGTTGTAGTAATCAGCCTCCGAATGAAGACTAGATCAGGATGCTTCTGTGATGGGTCAGTTGTTGCTGAAGAAGAGACTTGACATGCTCTGTTGTACCTTCATCTCAGGCTGTAGCTTTTTTTCAGCAAAGGATTCGTGCCTCGCATCTGCTCTGCAGAGCTGAACTGCCTCACCTCCTTCTACATGTCAAGTCAATATCTAATCTTTTAGTGACCTTGCTGAAAGCTAGAGGATTTAATAAGAACTTCCTTGTTGTGGGAATGCTTGTGAGGAATAATGCTTAATAACAGGGCTTTGTGCTTTGGGGCATATTCATGCAGGCTGCAAACCTGCAAGTCTTGTGGCAGAATGTTGCCTGTGGGCCCTCTGACCAGTCCTGAGGGATGTCATAGTGCCTAGGTTTCAGCTGGGACAGGGTTTGTTTTCTTCCTAGTAGCTGGCACAATGCTGTGTTTTTTATTTAGTATGAGGATAATGTTGATAGCACACTGATGTTTTAGTTGTGCTAAGTAGTGCTTATCCTACATCAAGAATTTCTCAGTTGCCCATGCTTTGCCAGTGAGCAGGTACACTAGAATCTGGGAGGGGGCATGGCCAGGACAGCTGATACAAAGTAGCCAAAGTGATATTCCATACCATGGGATGTCATGCTCAGAACATAAATTGGGGGAGCTGGCCAGGGGTGGTTGGATTGCTGCTCGGGGACTGGCTGGGCATCGGTCAGTGAGTGGTGAACAATTGCAATGTGCTTCACTTCCTTTATGTCTCTTGTTTTTTATCTCCGTTTTCATGACTATTATTATCACTATATTTTATTTTAATTATTAAACTGTTCATATCTCAACCCCACAAATCTTTTTTTTTTTTTTTAATCCCTGTTCTCCTCCCTATCTCACCAGAGCAGGAGAGGAGTGGGCAAGAGGTTGTGTGATGCTTAGTTGTCAGCTGGGGTTAAACCATGACACAGAGGCAGGGGGAGAAGCAAAGCAGTGACTTTTCTTCACCAAACATTTCTAGCTCTCAGCTGGCTAGCAAAACCAGCTAAGCTGAGGATCCTGCTTTTGCACAGATTTTTGTTATGACCACTGGTGAGATGCTTGGACTCATTTCCATGTGTTGAGAAGCCCACTGAGATGGCTGATGAGTGGGAACAAGGTGTTTGCAGGCTGCTGTGGCAACAAAGAAGCTACTAGAGATGCTGACAGACTGAGACTTACAGGGAGATGCAGCACGGGGGTGAGCATTGGCTTTTGGCTGCAGTCCCAAGGCTCATGCCAATTCTTCTGACCACTCATCGTGGACCTGGCCCGTGCAGGACTACTGCTCTGTCTTTCATTGAATGGCAGGCAGACAAATGTGAAATGCACTCAGACTCTTTGGGAATTGAGCTTACATAAGTGTGTAAAATGGCCTTGAGTGGGGACTGCATTTGTCTTCAGAATCTAGTTAATGTCCTTATGTTGCTCTGTCAACATATATGTTTGGAATAAGTCAAGATAAGGAGGTCAATATCCAGAGAAATTGCAAACACCGAACAACCACCAGGTACTGGCATTTGTTTTGAGGAGCTAAAATAAGGAATAATCTGGAAAACTGGAGCAATTGGTGTTGTTCCAAGTACCTATTTTCTGGTCTCTTTTAGACTTTGTTTCTCTCCCTCCTGTTAGTGTGTTGGTGACAGATGACTGCAGGATCATTGAACAGCCCTGAGTATTGCTGTGAATGGTGCTACTGTAATTTGCCACTGTATTTTATGAGTTATTGTTTATAATTTCTTCTCTTGCCTTGCTTTGCCTTTTGCCTTGCTTACCAGTTTCTTATGGTTTGAAAGCCACATGGGCATCTCAGAGAAAGAACTGAAAGCCAGTACTGATAACTTCAGGAGCTGTCAACAACTCTAGGAAGGGGGAAAATGTCTTAGGACCTTTTCTCTAGTTTTTATGACCACTTTTTTTCATAATTTCTCTGTGCCCCTAATCCTGCAGGCAGCACAGGTTTTACACCCAAAAAGAACACCAAACCAGAGCCATGCACCGCTGAGCACATACGTGTGAAAGATGTTTTGCAGGCTCTTCTGACAGGGTTGCAGGGGACGTTTTTATGGCAGCCCCTCTAAGTACATAGGAACACTTGCACTGAGATAACATGGTGACCACCTTTGCTGTCAGGTAGGAGAAGCTGTAAGACCAGGGCAGGCATATATGGTGTTTTTCACTAACATTTGTTCAGTCACTGCCTGCTGTGGCCCTACAAAGTGTAGCAATCCCCATTAGGTAGTGCGGAGCTCTGCTGTCTTAGTGTCGACATGCTGCCCAACCACCACCCTACCACTCCCACACAGGACCCAGCCCTGAGTTTTCTGTGATTTTGGGCAGCTGGCTCATCACAAAGGCAGCAGTGCCGGTGGGATGTTCTGGGCAGTGAGCTCTCTGCTCGTATGGGGAGAGGGTGCGTGCAGAGTTCCTGTCTCTGTTTCACCACCACCAAGTCCTCTGCCGGTGCTTTGGGCGCGTGCATCTGGGCCAGCCCTCCTGCCCTTGACATCGTGTGTGGCTGAGGGGCCGGTCACGGGGCCTCCCTGTGCTGTCAAGAGCCCAAACAGTGTGGTGGGGAACATGCCCCCAGAGCAGGAGTGTTTGAGGGTCTGGGCTTTTCAACAGCAGCTTTCTAGGTGAAGATTTGTGGGAAATGTGTTTATTAATGCGAAAGATACTGTACTGCTACATTTGTTTTCTCTTCCATACCCTTCTCAGTGCTTTATATTTCTTGTATCCCTTTTTCTCTTTGTTTCTGAAGAAATTTCCATAGCAACATCCTTGGTACGCAGAGGAAAGAAGCCAGGCTAGGAGAAGCAAGAGGGAGGCAGCCTGTGAACATGGCCAGGGTGTGTGCTGTAATTGTAGCTCTACCTTTGCTAATTCTGTTCCTGAAGTAACTGTTCAGTGTGGGGTATCATCTAGAATACGAAGCCTGAGTGATGCCAGTGAGACCCACAAGTGGCAGAAATTACAGCAGTATTGGTTTGAAGGGTGCTGTGGAGATCTGTATCGCAGCTTCCTGCTCAACACAGGGCTGTTGCAAACTGTACACCAACACGAGACCCTGATTAAAAGGAGAAGAAAAAAGAAAACCACTGTTACCATCAAACTAAAGAACTGCATGCAAGATCTCAAACACGAGAAAACTTTAATTTTGAACAAAATTCCCTTGCAGGATCAGGGTGATAAAGAAAGACATGAGTCTGTGCACAGACCCACCTTGAAGATATAGATAAGAAGACAACCATAAAAATTGTTCCAAACTTATGGAAGAACAGTGACCCCAAGGCATGACTGAAAGGTTGTTGCTGGGAACACTGCCCAAGGCTGCCAGGGTTTGTGAGTGTCCTTGCCCTAGGTGGAGCAATACTGCTTTTGTTGTCCAGAACCAAGATGGAGGAGAAAGCAGAGTTAACTGTATTAGATAGCTGACAACTCTGGCTCCAGCACATAATTTCTGGAGATGTTAAAGACTCCATAGCAGTGAATCCACAAGTTGCATGTGGGTTAGCAGGAGGGTGGAGAGAAAGCTAACTAAATGTCCCAGTGAAGGGCTGAAACCACACGTGGGCTGCAGGAACCCAGAACACAGGACGTACAGACCTACTCTATATGTGCAGTGCTAGAGGAGGTTGCCAAGCATTTGACTGCATCTTTGCAGCTTTGCTGTGAGTCAACAACCCATTAGGTCTGCTCTGGATTGCCAAGCAGCTGCTATGTAATTTTAGATATACTGATAAGTGGAAAATACAAGCTTAGGGAAATGTGACCAGTCCTTGGTGAGATGTAGTGCAATCATTCTGTGACTAGCAGGCAACTGCAAGTGTGTTAAGATAACAAGCCCATGCAAGAGAAGAGATTTTTGCCTTGGAGGTTCATGCAGCTGACACACAGCAACACCACTCATGGTGGGACATGGGTGTAATCCTAGGACAACAGTGGCAAATATCCTGGAGCAGGGTAAGCAGAACAGATATCTGGACCCTGTCTGGTGTTTGAATATAACTTTAGGATGCAACTGAAGGATACCAATGTCTACAGGGCAAGGTGAGGATAAAAATAAGAAGCAGCCTCTTTTCTTGGCCTTGTCTCCTACTCTCTCCATCTGTGTGGCTTCTGAAGCATGAAGTACTGCTCGTGCTGATGGAGAAATCATTGTATCCCTTGAAATTGCCCCGTCCTTGATGGTTGGCTGACTGCACCAAGAGAGCTCTTCAGCAAACTTGGGAATTGGTCCCATCCAAGACAATTAAGGAGGATGCAGAAAGGAAGCTGGTACCATTGCCAATGAGAAAAGATACGCTGCTGCTCAACTCACAACAGAAATGGCCATTACTCTGGCCTATGGCAAGCTGACCTGGATGAATTCCTCAGCTTCCTGACCTCAGGAAGTTATTACAGTGTTTCTGGATGTGCTTCCCTACCATGGAAAGACTTATGGGTATGGAGATGGTTGTTGATGGCATTTGTATGGCAGGAGCACAAAGATGCCACAGAAGGTGATTACTGGGAAATACAATGCCAAGGTCTGAGCACCCATAAAGGGGGAACAATGCAGAGTATGGGCAGGTTCACCCAACAGAGCAAACCTTTCCACAATGGGTAGCTTCCATCTTCCTCATCTTCTGCTTGCTGTCTCTCTGCCATGGTTCTTTTGCTGAACAGATTGAAAGGGGAGAAGGAAACAAAAAACAAAAATTCCGCTGTGTGGGTTCCAACTAAGCATTTTGGTTGGGTTGAAAGACAAAGGTTTCCTGTAGGGTCTGTTTGTTTATTTATTTTGCGTAGCTGTTTTAAATTGCATTTAAAGATATATAAAAATATCTTTGCAAGGTATTTGTTTTGTTTGGAAGATTTTTCAGTGGAGCAGTGTTGGCTGTGTGTTTAAAAATGAGAGAGGGAGATTTTGTCAGGATATTATTTTCCCATTCTGGTATGCCTTACAGATTGCTTTGTTCAGTGTGAATCTGGGTGAATAACACATTTGATCAAAACAACTGCCACAAACTTCTGCCTGTGGCTTTGAAGTTAAGTGAAGTTGTGGCACCTCTTTATTTAATTCTGCTAATGGAGAGCTTAATTTTAAGCAACATGGTATTTTTTCATGTCCTTGCCTGGCACAAGATACGTGGAAATAAACTCTCCGTGGGTACTGGGTTCACTGTGCTCTGTGTGCACATGCTGAACAAGGATGGTGCTGAAGAACACATCCACAAAAATGGGAATTGCCCTCTAACTTAGGGGTGCTGGACACAAGCCATGCCAGAGGGATGCTGCCACTGTGGATAATTTCCAGGACTGTCTCCGTGTGTGACAGATCCATTATCAAGCATCAGTCAGAATAATTTTGCATTTGGTCCTGTTTACTTGTTGCCACTGGTGAATGAGGATGGAAGCAGAAAAGACTGGTTGTAAAATATCTCATGGATGTTAGCTGGAACTTTGGACAGCTTTTTATTTATTTATTATTTATTCCCCCCCACCCCAGCATATTTGGGCTGTCAGAAGCCTTACTGTAGCCTGGAAGAGTCTCTGTGGGGTCTGTTCTGGATCTGTCAGGGTTTGTATCTGCTAGGATGGCCTCTTGCATAGCACTGCAGATGGTCCTCAGCGTTACCTCTGCCAGGAGAGAAGCAGTCAAGTGGCGACAAGGCAGGGAAGGCTGATGAGATGTTTTCCCCTTATGCTCTTCTTATGTTCAGGGACCTCTCAACGCACTGCTGAAGCTCTCCTATCTCATTTGCTGTTGGAGAAAGGACCAGGACTGAGCAGGCTTCTGAGTTTGGCATATGTTGGGTATCTTTTGCAAGGCACATACTGGGAACCATCCCCATGTGGCAAAGAAATGGAAGAGGGAGGGATTGAGCCTTCAGGGTTGCCTTTAAGTTAAATACAGGACAAAGTCAGTTTAAAGTTGGTGTGACTGTGCACTACAGGCAGGTTTTTAGGAGCTTATCTCCCACTTCTTAGATGGCTTATTTGTTTAATGCCAGTCAGTTCAGTGAATTAAACTTTTTCACTTCACCTCACTTAACTTCTGTGTGCAGGGAGGCCTAAGCAATTGATATAACTTTTATTTTTTGTGGCTTTTATTTTCTCAGGCTTTTTTTTAATTATTATTACTGTTATCTCCATTGCAGTTTGTTCTTCTGAAAAAAGGGGGTAAAGCGCTCCTGCTCTTTATGTATTTTATTCCTTTGTCCACATATTTTTAACATAGCAGTTAAAAAAAGGGGGAGGAGTGGTGAACAGATTGAAGTAGAGGTCCCTCCTTGTAGACCTTTCTGTCCAACGGGCTGGGTTCTCATCCATCTCTTAAATTATAACTTTGGATTTACTGGGTGAGTCAGTTCATTGACCAGCTGAAGAACTGATGATACTTGCAGTGCTGCATCTCTGCCATTTCTCTGCTCAGCTTTTGACATAAAGCCTGACTTGCCCAAGGCACGGTGGTAGCCCAGCACGACACGCGTGTGCCGTTGTACCTCTGTAACATATATCCTTATGTTACCCATGTAGGATTCTTTCACCAAAGTAACTGTAACCTTAAACCCTTTTTCCCCCTCTCATTTCTCTCTGTAGCAGTAAACAAACATTTTGGCTTTGATTTGTGTAACAACATTATGATGTACCCATCTTATTGTAGGCTCCTCCTGAAGCCTCACTGAGCAGCCGTTGACATGTTCTCTGCAGCCAGTTTATGGTGGTAGTGGGGGAACTGACTGGCATGCTGTCTTCTCCCTGTCTGCTGGTGTTAGTATTCATATCAAAGAAAGCTGTTAGGTTCCCTTTCTCCTGGGCAACTGTAGGAGTCAATCACTGCTCCCTGATGTGAATGGCAATAAAGACAGAAAAACTGTTCGTTGATTCAGAGCAAAAGAGCCCAGGCGGGTCCTTTGATTTCAAAGAAACTCTGCGCTGTGAGGGATCTGCAAGGTTAGTCAGACAGTGTTCTTCTACATTGTGACTCCCACAGTGTTTTGGCAATAATGAAGAGTGAAGAATAAGCAGACAGGCCTCATGGATAATTTTGCATTAATAACATTGACTTATAAATGCCACTGCAAGACAAGTGATTCCACCGTGAGAGTCAAACCATCATTAAAATATCTAACTTTGTAGAGGGGCTATGCTGGTGGTAAATGGTTTATTGACTTTTGGCTCCTATTTTGACTAAAACTGCATACAGGATGTAAGGACTCCAGCAAATCCCAGTGCCTAAGGTGGTAATGTGTTCTGTAAATCAATAATATATTAGTAATAAAAATGACCAAAGCATGCATCCATTAAGGATTCATAATAGAAATTTGTTTAGGTTATATACTGTGTGTATTGATTGCTGCTATTTAAAGATGAAGTATGTCTTTCAAGCAGAGTGCTTATATATGTGACTGCCTACATTTTAAATCCATTTATTTTTAATATGAAGATTAACTTAAATAACATGGAGAAATATGTATGAATAGAAGTCAGTATTTTATATTGCAAAACATCATGAGATTATTCCAAGAAGCCACAAGTAGATGTCCGATGTTGCTGAAACCTAAGTACTGGACATGAACAAAATAATAAGCAATATATGTGGCAGTCACCGCTTTTAGCTCCCAGGCTCCAGGTAGCTTAAGTTTTTCTTGGCCTTGCACCTTAATGAATTGCTCACTGTTCCGTGGTGTGGTATAGTGCAGAGTGTAATATGATGTTGTATAGTAACTCTGATCCCTGCTTTGCCCAAGTGGCAGGCAGATTTTTGGTACAGTGCTGCTAGCAAAATGGAGATCCTGCCTCTGTGTAGTGCTGTTAGCTCTCTGGAGCTCCCTGCGTCTGGCACGAGTGGCTGCACTGTCAAAGAGGGCTTATGGGACAATGCCAGGGTTAGGGACACTTGCAGCACCATGTGTGGGAGGTAGGATTTGGAAAATAATACTCCCAACCCATCCCAGTAACATCATATTCTAAATGCCTCTGCCATTGATTTGGTGTTGTGGGGTATACACCACAAAGACTTTACCTAGCTAATAGCACCTGGAGACCAGGTAGTAGACTTCACAGAATTACAATAATTTATTAGATAACCACATTGGAAGACTGAATTAAAAAACAAAACAAACCACATACACAAAACAACTCCAAAGCAGACAAACCTACTAAAAATGTAGTGCCATACCCATGCTTTCATCCCTCCTCCTAAACTTAATCTGACTGACAGGGTCCAGGGTCCTGTGCATCTTCAGCAATGAAGAGACACCTTCTGTAGCATTGAATAGTTGAGAAAACAATTCACATGCCATAGCTACATTTTTTTATGTCCCACTGCAGCAAATAAAAACTGGTTTAGATTACGAAGATTATTGTTCGTTACGAAAACAAAGCCAAGCCTGTGACTGAAATCCCATCTGCTGGTTTGCATTAAGCAATCCCCTTCTTCCTCCTTGCCTCTTTTTATTCCTAGGAATTCAAAGAAGCTGTCCTGGAACATTTTTTCTCTATTCATGATCTCTAGATAAAGGCAAGATAGTAAACTTCTTTGCATGGATGAGTGCAGCAGGTATCTGCATAAAAGCTGATTGGGATTTTTTTTCTTCTTGTTTGTTAGTTTGATGGTTGTTGGCTTTTTTACTCTGAAATAATAAATTCAGTGGGTTCCATGCTGCCAAATGTCCCCTTCTCCTCCTGTTTTCTTTCTTCTGAGTCTTCATAATCTTTAAAATACAAAGAGACTTCTATGATCAGCAAGTCAGGCTGTTTGCACAATAGAGATCTCACCCAGTAATTTGTGAGTCAGGCTCCTGTATTTTCTGTTTGAGTTGTAACATATCTTCCAGAAAAAAAAGGGTCATGATTTAGGGACTTCAGCTGATAAGGAATATATCATATACCTAAGTAAATGATTCCATGGCAAATTACTCACACTGTTAAAAATATGTACCTTATTTTCAGCCTGAATTTATCTGGCTTCAACTTCCAGCTCTTGCATCTCGCTTGAATTTTTCTGCTAGATTAAAGAGCTCCCTAGTGTAAGAAATATCTTCCTTCTGTAAATACCTCCAGACTACAATGGCCTTTTGGACTAGTTAGACTAAGCAGCTTCTGTGTCTCACTTGTAAAACTGGCTTTCCAGAATCTACCTGATTGGGTTTTTTTGTTGTGTTTTTTTTTTTTTTTTTTTTTTTTTTTTTCATGATTTTTTTGGAAACCCTTTCAAAGTTTCCAGCAATTTTTTTTGAAGTGTAGACACCACGATGCAGATGTTCCAGTAATGGACTCATTAATACCATATGCAGGGCAGTTTCATCATCCCATTTCTGCTTGTTACTCACCTCCTAATACTCACAGAGCTCATGTTTGCCCTTTGAGCCACTGTGTAGCGTTCAAACTCTTATCAATCATTAAAACAGTCTTGTTTCAGAGTGAATGCTTGTGAGGCTGTGGTCTTACATAATGAGCACTTTTTGTATTCCTACATGGACTTGTATTTGTCTGTGTTACAGCACGACCTGCTCAGACAGCGTATAGATCAATCTGCAGAACCGACAAGGTCCATGTCATTACTTAACATTTCATCAATTTTTGCGCTGACTGCAAATTTGGCAAGCTTTGAGTGTATTTTCTTTCAGATCATCAAGAAGTGTGTTGAATGATACTAGACTGATGAAGTTCTTGTTGAACTTCCAGAAATGGTTCAGCTGGGATGACAATGCTACATTTACGTTACTTTTTGAGAAGCAGCAGCTAACGCAGTTTTTCTGTGTGCAGTTTGACTTATGTTCTGTTTCTGCAGTCTTGATTTCTTTCTTTATTTTTAAAGACTTGCTAATATCAATGCACCAGTGCCCAAGATGAAGTTAAAAAATGTCAAAGGGGTTCCTAAGAGGGTTGTGGTTTTGTTTTTTTTGTTTTTTTTTTCCAAACTCCAGATAGAAGGTATCTAATTCTTCAGAATGAAGACCATAGAGTTGTTTCCTATTCTTTCTAATATCTGATGGAACAAAAAGCACTTGTTTATCATTGTGAGTTATGTATACATCTGTTTGCTTCTTTCCATAGACAGATTGGAGTGAGTTTTTATAGGGCATTGATTTCGTGCTTGATAATTGGTTGTCTTCGACCCTTTAAAATTTTTGCAAGCATATTTTTTCTTAGTCTGACCTACAGTTATTTCATTTGTATTTTGAGCTTTAATTTTGCTGCATGTTTGTGTTTCTAAACTGTAATTTGTACTTCTCAACAACATTGTTCCCTTTCTCTTCTTTTTTTTTAAGTGAAGGTAGACTGTTGAACAAAAGAGGCTTTTTCTCATGATTGCAGAGTTGAGGTTTTTGTCATCTGGAAGCAGAGTTCTCAATTTATTGTCTATATTTTCAAGATTAAATCTTTATTTCTGTTTAATTTTGTGTGAAATATTTTATCTATCAGGAGCACTCCTGGGTAAAACCCTCAAGTATATATGTTACCAGTCAGGACTGTGATCTTGTTTTACTTTTGAAATGCTGGGGTTTGAACCCCGAGCCCTGAATTAAGGTTGACATATGGGTGATTCCCACAGCCCTTCATAAAGAGCTCGTGAGTTTGCCTTATAGCTTCCCCCCAGGGTGCAGCCGGCCCTGCAGGGAGAGCCAGAAGGGAAATGAGCCCCAGGGGTCCCGCATTGCGTTGACAAAGGTCAGGTGTCTGCTTGGGGATAAAAGCTGGGACCACTTGCAGGGAGTCAGGAGTGTCTGTCTGTGGAGTGCACTCCACAGAGCTTCCTGGTTCAGGGGAGACCTCCTGACTCTCCCTGGAGCTGGGCCCTGGTCTGTTTAGGCCTTTGCGAACGCGGGTCGATTGGGTGAGAGTTGCCATGTGGGCACCTTTTCTTACGTGTTTAACTGGCTGGTCTGGCTGTTTCCCATGCCAACTATGGGCAACCTCAGTTCACTGTTTGTACCACCTGTTGTGGGCTGGGTCATGTCGTTTGTGGGATCGTTGGGGGTGGCGTCGATCATGTCTGAGCTTGTTGACTTGTTTGTACCCCCGGGGGGCCTTCATCTAGTAACATTTCTGCATATTGGTTCATCTCCCTGCTGGTGTTATCATTTGTGTTGGGCCTGGTCATTGGCAAAACAACTTTCCAAGTTAAATTGATTTGTGGCTATTTGCTTTCAGGCGCCTGGGGAGGCTCAGTTGTTGTTTTTTTTTTTTCTGTTGTCTGTGATCAACTTATTTGTTGGAACAGGATCCTATGTGAAATTACCTAAAGACAGTCTCACTAAAATTTCCTGAACTTTTTATGGTCAAAATGTAGGCATCAATACTTGAGTAGTTTTGCTAGTCATGGTATGAGATTTTCAGCATATCCTTCCCTGAGAGTTACGCAATGAAAAAATTGCACAGAGATATTTAGGAATTGCTCTTCCTCATTCCTTATCTGAGTTAAGGGCCGTAGGGCAACACTCCACCAGCACAGCATCCCATGTGTTAGCACATCCACTGAAAAGCAATAAGGGCAAATAGAACGGTGCATCAGAAACTATTTTATTTTTTAGAGAGGAAGGGATCAACAACAGACTTGTTCAGTGACCTTTGGTATTTTGCTCAGGTAGTTCCCCCTAGTCCCTGCAAAGTAGTTTTTTTAACCCCACACAGTTTGAGGTGCTTTGTTACAGAATAATAAGGGACATGGAAGAACTAAAAGTAGAAAAGTTTCATTCCTTTATGAATGTTTTTCCTTGTGCTCCAAAAATGACCTGGGAGGGCAGTGACAGCAGAATGGTTTCCTCGAATAGGAACAGTAAGCACAAGATGATGGAAATATACTAAAATTTTATTCTTAGAAAAAACACAAAATTCTAGATGTGAATTATAAATAACTATGGAAAAACAAGGCCTGAAATAGGTATAGAAGGAAACGAGTATTATAGGTACAGGAAAAAAGGGCTTGAAATGCATTCTTTGTTAGGTGAAATTCTGCTTCTATTTAGAAGGTGCATTAAATGTACTGTAACCTAATAACATTAGAAATTTAACTAATAATCTCCCAGAAACAGTTCTCTGGAAACCTTGCTATGGTGCTTTTTTCATCTCAGAGGAATCCTTCAGAAACCTTTAGGGAGGAATGGTACAGGATTTGGCAGGTGTTGCAGGTCAGGGCCAGGTGGGGGGCTCTTGGTGCTTGCAGGCTGTCAGCCTCCTAAACTTGTTGGAGAGTACTCCTGATTGGGGTCCTTGGGGCTCCTGCCCTGGATGTGACAGCACCCCAACCTCACCTGTCTACCATACTCAGATGATCTGAGTGAGGCTGCCTAGACCATCTTCTATTCTGAGAGGTCAAAGACAGGACTCTATAAGCCTAAGGGCAGTGTCACTTGAGGTCGCCTAAGCCTCTGCTATCCAACTGTTGGGCTGGGGGTGCTGGATTGTGCATCGCTTCTCTCCAGTCAGGGGAACTTTATGCATTGGATGCTGTTGCATGGTTCAGCTGCAGTGCCCAGGGCCTCCTGTGTTGTAACTTTCTGTCTGGGCATCCTCTGATGTCCCAGCAGCACTGTCTGGTTTTTTTTGGGTTTGTTTTTTTTTTGTTTTGTTTTTTTTTTTTTTTTTGTTTGTTTGGTTGGGTTTTTTTGTGTGGTTTTTTTTGTTTGGTTTTTTTGTTTGTTTTTTTTTGTTTTTTTAATTAAAAAGTCCAGCTATTTCTGACCTCATATCCAATTTTTTTTTTCCTTCAGCCCTGATATCTTTCTCTGGCTTTGTTGGACGATTAGATCCTGATCTTTGTTGCCAGAGATGACCAAAAGATCTTTCATCTACCTCTTGAAGGTGGAGAATTTGAAATAAGAGTAGTGATTGCATTTAAAAAAATAAAAAGAAGGGGGGGGGGGGAAATGTATTCCATCTATCATAGCTGTTTGCAGTCGTTTTTTTCCAAAGCAAGTTAGATTATTTTTTTTTTTTCATTGAACTAGTGAGCATTGTGCCTTCAAATGTAGTATCTGCATCTGTTTGTTACCTAGGCTGCATGGCTTTCCTTTTCTGAGCCACTGTAGCTCCTCTGTCTCATCTTCACGTATTTCCTCTGTGATGTGTCCTTTGGGGCACAGACCCTCTTTTTGTTCAGTTGTGCACACTTGTGTCAGTGAAGGAGCCCTATGCTTTCCCACAGGACATGTAATAAATCATGATAGCCAGCACTCCAGGGTCTTTCAGAAAACAGGGTTGCCTTTTAACTGGTACTGTTGTGGGGTTTTTTCACTTATTTCACTGTTTCTGTGACAATTCATACTTGTTATTGCTGCTTTTTAAAATGCTTTTTAGACTATTGTTAACCACTTTTGAAGGCTGGAGTGGAAGATGAGTGGAAACACATATCCTGGTGCCCCCTGGTTGCTTTAAACTGAAATTGTGGGGTGTGGAGGGCAGGATTCGGAGCATTTATTGTGGAGAAAAATGTCGTAAGGCGAGTTCCGCTGCTCTGCAGTGCCCCGGCTGCCCCAGCTCAAGGTGGTGATCCCGGGTGCCACAGCATAAGCATCACCTCCCTGGTGTGAAGCCCAGGAGGTCTCACCTCTGTCACAGAGCTGTTCACCTGACTCTGCTGGGAGCAGTTAATCTGTTCAAAGCATTTCTGGGAGCCTATGAGTGAGCGTTATTTCAGGCTTTTTTGTGGCTCACCTTGGGATGGGTAGTTATGCCTATGTATGTGTAATACATACACCCACATGGGTGCGTATACAGTATTTCTGGAACAATATTTGCACAGGCTGCATTAGGTGTAAAAATAATTAACCACAGTGTTTGCTGTGAGCAGGTGGGTGCAGTAGGAAACTTCATCTCTCAGGATTTTAGTTGTGTTTCTTAGTAAGTAAACCATTTTGTGGAGTTAATTTGATTCGTTAGTTTTAATGTTTTGCTATTTTCCATTGATAGGAGGAGTATCTGCAGGCAAAAATATGAGATTTCCCTGCAAATCTGCTTCACTTGGAACAATTTTCCACTTTGAGCAAGTGTGCATGTTTCATCTCACTCCTTTTAATTTAATTCTTCTGTTGTTCTTTATTTTTAAGACTGAGGGGAAGTAAATAAGGTTGGCTACTGTTCAGATTAATGCATATGCTTCTGCAGAATTCTTTTTAGATGCTAATATATTTGAGGTGAAATCCTTGATCTTTTGAGGTCAGAGGGAAGTTATGTCACAGACTTTGGGAAGAGTTGTGATTCAGAGGACTGCAGAGAATGGCTTGCCACAGTATTCTTCCAATTCTTGTTAGCATTTCTGCAAAAAATTATCTTATATCTCATGCAGCTGTTTCTGAGATGGAACTCATTGATGTCATGCTATGGAAATCTTCATCCATCAGCTGGGGACTAGGTTGTCTTTGTGGATTACTTGTAGATCTTACTGTTAAGCACCCACTGGTTTCCAAAAATCAGGGACCTTTAAGGTAGGCTGAGTAGGAGATCCCAAATTTCATTTTGCTGTGTATAAAATGAAACTTTCCATTTTTCCTTTTAGATATATATCATGCATATATAGAAGTGAGTGTATATATATAAAGATATATATGTATACTAGACTGAAATTCTTGGAGGAGGCAATATCTTAAAACAGTCTCAGGCTTCTTTATAAAACTTTCAGAGAGTTATGGCTCATGGGAAGAACAAATTCTCTGTTGTTATTGATGGCAGAGGCTTAAAGGAGCTGTGATGTCTAGAACACTAAGAAAAATCACAGTTATTTATTTAACAATTTGTTATAGATTTAGACATTAATTCCTGAAGATGGCTAGTCTTCAAGGTCTGGGTAATTTCTTGTAAAATTAACTCTAAAGAAGTCATTTGTGGCTGTTAATAATATAAAACAATTGGTTTAAATGATAAATATTTGAGGCTTCAGACTTTTACACAGATATTTCAATGACAGGCTTTAATACTTAGGGAGAAATTCTTCTCTACTGCCTGCCTGTCTTTTCTTTGGACAGGTCTTCACATTTCACACAGTTGTCCTTTCCAGGCAATACAAACTTAAAGTAGTTATTGCTCTGGTAAACAGCTCCATAAACAGCACAAAGTAATCCTTACTCTGATGTTCTTAATTTCTGTAATAATGCAGGTATTTCTACAAGAGCTTTGACTGCTCTCTTCAGAGGCTATTCAGGGAACTATAAATCAAAATTAAACTTTAATTTTGAGGAGTTGTTACTCAATAGGAATCTATTATTTGCAGTCACTCTACTCTTCAGCAAAGCTCCAAATAAATCCAATCTGTCTGATCTGCATCAGCCTTAAAAGGATTGCTGAACCTGTGGAGTTCACTAGATACATTCCTGACTTTTGGGACCATTTTTGTGGTTGTTGTTGATTTCATTTAGTTCTGTGTTTGTTTTATTTATTTGTGTGTTGTGTGGGTTTTTTTTTTTTTCTTTCTCATGTTTTTCTCCTACGGTGAGATGAAAGTCAGATCTGCGCTCTATTGCATGCATCCATCCTCCATGGCAGACCATCTCTGACTCTTGAGGATGCATTTGGGTCTTGATCTCTAGTTTGTCCTCGACCTGTTTCCTGTAGTTCAGGTTGCCACCTTACATTTTGTGGTGGTACAGATAATGGAGAAGAGCATGTCCTCAGTACTTGGACAATCTGGGGACACCATTAAATCCCGTTGAAGCCCATTCTGATGGCATTCCTAAAACAGCTCTGCTGATAATAGGAAAGTTATTCCAGATTTGACTTATTTTAGCAAGGGTAAGAATTTAATCTAGTGTTTTAAATGGAAACAATAATATAGTGTAATATTAAATGAATTTATGATTTAATGTGACATCCAAAAATTATAAACAGATTCTTTTTCCTTAATGTTCTTAGGCTAAAACCTTGATCCTCTTTTACCTAACTGCCTCTATGATTATACCTACTGTGGTAGTTTATAAAAATTTTTATTTGAGATTAAAAAATTAACCTTACTAATAGCTACAATAAAAAGCTACAGTGGAGTAATTTTAAATGGGGTGAATTTCGTTAATGCTCAAATTCTGCTCGCTTCACTGCATTAATTTGCGTGGCATTAAATTTGAGACTTCAAGGTTATTCAGCAATGTTGAGGTCAAAGCTTGCCTCTTTTGTTTTGGGTTTTTTTTGAGACAGCTAAGTGCCTATTGTAACAGCATTAACTTTGACTTGAATAAGTAATAAACAGCAAGATTTTCCTTACTGAAAGCCCCCATGCAATCTGTGGTATGTGGGTTTGTAAAAAGGGCTGGTCCCTGTGGCACAGAACCTAACGCTGCCTGTACTGAGAACACGAGTGTCTCAGTGTTACGGACCAGGTTCTGAAACCCTCACATTTTAAGTAGAGACCCTGTTGGGCTGTAGGGCAAGTTCAGCGTAAGGGTTGGTCACACATCTTAGGCACTGCAGTGCGGGGCTTCGGCCGCAGACACTTTCCCTATCTGCTCCACTTTCCTGTGCTTGAAAGTGAACTCGTGTGAAGGAAGCCTGTGAATGTAAAGAGCAGTCCTATCTGACTATCTTCTTGTGCGTGCCTTTCATTACAAATGAGATGATCCACTGCAAAGGAAAAGATACTTGGGAATAGCTTTTTCCCGTGATGGGGCCTAAATATTAATGTACTTGCATTCAAACTTCTCCTTGGAGACAGTGTTTCCTTTGTCTGTTGTTCTCAACTTGTTGCTTCTGCTTTAATTAAATTACATTTAAGTGACATTTAGCTCAGGCTGGGACTGTGCTTCTGACCTCTGATTTGAAGGTAGGTTGTCATGTATTTTTGAAAAGCATATTAAATTCAGCCTCCCTCCCTTCCTTCTAAAAATCTTTTGCTTCCTTTCTCTGACCTTAGTTAACCTTTTGTGAACTGATTCAACTCTACCAGCCCAGCAGAAACCTCTCTTTTCTTCCTAGCCCCTGACCCCACCGCTGGTTTAGTTTTTGGGTGGACTACTGAGTTGACGTGCTTCATGAAGTGGTCCAGCGAGCACCAGAACTGGGTGCAGGTCCAACAGCTGACCCATGACTGGACATAGGAGACTGGGGAAAGGTCCTGGGGAAGCAGGACCCACTCTCTCAGTGACCTGGTAGGTTGGCTTACCCCAGACCACTGCCTCTTCAGCAGCATAGAGGGTGACCCTTGGTGATGCATTGCTTTGCAGTGTCCTCCAGTGTATTAGCTGCAGAGGTACCCACCTCTCTCTAAGTGAAGATGAGAGCTTGTTGAAAGAAATGCTTGTTGCAATTCTCACAGGATTTCCTGTCACTCACCAGTGCGGCAGCACCCGTGAGTCCCAGAAGATGGGAATGGAGAAACAGAAAGCACAGTACTACTGTTGCACTGCTTTCCCCACAGGTCTGGTTCAGTTCAGTGCAATGTCCCTCTGGGGCAGTCTGTCTTCTTGCCTCTCTCCCATTACATGTCCTCAGTTGCTCCTACTGCCAGAGTCCTCCATTCATAGTTCCCATCTGGTTCCTGCTGCTCTATCACTTGATCTCTTTTCCTCCTGAGGCCTCACAATGACCCATTTCCCTCATGGAAATACATCCTTAGGTGCAAATGCATCCACTTTACTGTTCTTTCCTCTTTCTGGTGATCTTCACCAATCCTTTTTGCCCATTTTCTGTGATTTTTTTTTTGTTTGTTTTGTTTTCTTTACCCCCATAGAAATTGCTAATCTAATACTTTTTACTAATGACAAAAGCTTCTCCGTACTTTGAACTAGGGTTTGGGAGAGTGAGGGGAGAAAAGAAGGGTATTTACCAGCTGAGCATGGCAAGGAGATGAGGAGTACCAGTGATATGAAGCATGAGCAGCAGAAGTGCCCCAGGATGTAACTGTCTGGTGCTTAATCTTCTGGCTGCTGTCCCTGGGCTTTCTGGGCATCCAACGGGCAGTGAGAGGGACCAGCTGTTTCTGCATCACCCTTTTGAGATCTGACTTCTAGGGTGTCTAAAAATGTGGAAGAAGGAGATCTGTGATGGAATAAAAGGTACCTTCCAGGAGACCAATGCTTGGGGAAAGAGGCTTGCTTCAGAGATGTGCTCTTTGGGACTTGGCTAGGCTTTGTAGTGCACTCCTGTTTGCCTCCTTGGCTTTGTCACCTTGGAAAATGTACTGTCTGTGTATGGGTTTGACATCCCCTCTTATGTTTACTATACCCTTCTCCTGAGTTTCCTCTTCACCATGAGGGAGGGTCTTAGATAGAAATGTACTGCTGAATATCTATTGTATTTTCACTCACATAATCTGTGAGCAAATCCCTACCAAGTTTCACTTGAGTGTTATAATGGAGGTAGATTAAGCAATTTATGGAACCATAAGATAGTTGACCTCAGCCTCCACATGAAATTAACAGAGAAGGGTGTGAGTTGTTTTTTGTTTTTTTTTTAGTTTGGTTGCTCTGGCTGGGGGATGCTGCACAGTGTTGTTTTTTCTCTTTTTTTTTTTTTTTTTATTCCATCCCACCATATGAGAGGATGCTCTTGCACTTTGTGAAGTCTGTTTATAGATGGTTGTTTCTTGGGTAAAAGGATCACTGCTTCTTGTGAAGGTGCCCTAGGGAAAGTCGCAAATTGTTTTTTATATCTTCTATAAAATAAGAAAGCCCAAGATCACCTGGGGGGATGTCGGTATTTGCTTCACATGGGGAAACCGAGGCTGAAGCCACATTCTTCACCTCTGAGGGTTATATCTAGTTCTGTTTTTCCTCTCCCTAGCAGTTTTTGGAGTGCTTAATGGAGGAGTTCAGATCACTTTCCCATTTTTATAGATGAGACAGCAGTCAACTGAGGCACAGAGGGGAAAGCCAGGAGTGGAGACCAGCAGTGTCCAGCTCCAGCCTTTCACTGTTGATGGCTCCAGCTGTTTGGCCATGCTGGCTGACTTCAGTCTTCATTTCCTCCCCAGGGGAGCTGGATATGGATGTTGCAAGTGTTTTCTGCAATGTCTTGGCACCAGCCATTGTCTGTAGGAGGCACCTTTAACCCCAATGCAGGCTGGGAGTAGAAGAAAGGTTTTTCCATCCTGTCCCCCTAGCAAAGATGCAGAGTTCTTTGCTTTTTAATTTGCTGTCAGTATATGCATAGAAAGTGGGGGAGAGAGAATAGCATTTCCACATTTGTGTACTAATCACAAATTTTCAGAGGACTTTGTATCAGCCATACTTTTTGAGCTTGTCAGAACTAGATCGATATTTGTGAGCAATAAAAAATACTGGAGAATGAGAGTATTGTACATTGGAGAAATGTTTGTTGTTGCTGTCTTTAACCCGAGGGGTTTTTTTGTTACTAATATTGTTGAGGTCAGAGGCCAGGTATAATTTGGAATAAAGGAAAATGGAGACAGTGAAGAAGCACTGAGCTATGTTTGTATGCTGTAGAATGAATGCATTAATAAGACTTTATATCTTAATAGGGAAAAGTGGGGCCCTGATTTAGACAAGCACTTAAGCATGTGCTTCTCTTCAGGGAGTGACAGAGTCATATATGGCCTATAGACTCAATGGCTTTCAGCTCGTACCTGTATCTGTGTAGGCTTCAGAATAAGGGAAAGGGGGGATTTTTTTATTATTGCTTTCTGATTTATTGTCTTTTTCCACAGAGTCAAGGTGAACTCTGGGAATATTAAGTACTGTGAAATTACAAACACAGGAGCGTTCTTCCAAATTAGTAGGAAACCTCTTCTTCCAGCATATTGTGTGTGCCTTTGGGAACAATAAGTCAGATATTTAGCTGGGCAGACCAAATCATGCTCAGAGCTTGTGAAAATAATTATCTCTACATTTTCAGCTTTTGTTCCACCGCCCTTAAATATGCACTGAAACTTCACTCTGAAATTCAGAGCCAGAACATGATTTTGCTGGGAAAATTGCGTATGAAACCTAATTAAAAGCATCATCCCACACTTTTCTTTTAAAAGTACATCTACTACCATCATGCCTCTAAATGTAACAGAGCCCAACAAGTCTCTTGCAGCCAAGAAGACACGTAATTTAAAGGCTATTTCAGCATTTGATTAAGCACACAGTGATAAAACTACAAGCCCATGCCCTGCAGGCACGACAAGAGGCAATTATGTTCTGAGGTCAAAAGCGAGGGGGAGAAAAAGCACAAGTTTTTGATGACTTACTTAATTTTCCAGTTCCTGAAATTAGCAGAGACAAAGAAGTTCTAAATTGCCCTGATAAAATCCTGTCATTATCTGTTGCCGTTTCACCCCCTGCTCTCACTTTGCCCTGCAGAAGCTCAGGAAGATGATTTTCCACCAAATGGCTGCACTTTGAAAACTCAAGTTGGCACACATTTAAATGTTAAAAGGAGGGGGTTTTTTGTTTGTGTTTTTTTTTTTTTTTTTCTTTTCCAAAGTCCTTTAAGTTCTGCTGTCTATACTTAGATGACTGTCTGCACATAGGATCCTGGAAAAAGACACCTGTTTTCCAAAGTAGTGAACAGCCATCAGCTCCTCTTGACTTCAAGCCAACAATTAGGTCACTTATTTGGGAGATTAAATAAGGAGCTCAGTGAGAGACTGCAAAGATAGGGAGCTGCACAAAGGAGAGAGAGGTCTATTAATGAATTAATACAATCGTGCTGTGTATTTCACAGATGGGCTTTGACGTATCTTATTTCATAGCAAAAAGCAAAAAAAAAAAATATGTTTGCTCCTCACGGGAAAAACAGTAAAAATGTTTAAGTAAGATTGTCATATAAGGACACAGTATAAATAAATGTGCTTACAAGGAGATAAACAGCCAAGCTCTTATTTCCTTTTGGAGTATTTATTGCAGATATCAGGGTAGGAAAGAAGCCATGCAGAGCAACTGATTTGGTGGAGGATGGCAGGATGGAAAACATGCTCCATTGCTCTCTCCTATCATATTGTATTACAGTACTCAGCTATCCCTACAGTTTGTCTGGGGTGTCACATTTCTTTTATGCTGAATATCCAGGAAATAAGTGTTGACTCCGTGATACCACAGTGAGGTGTCTGTAAGTGAAAGCTGCCCAAACAGTCGAGTGATTATGTGAGAAACGAAAAGATGGATTCCAGTAAACATAAAGCCGCATCTAGAAACATTTGTATTTGTCCAGAGATTCTTTAATGAGAAGTAGAACATGAGCTGTTATTTTGGGGGAGGGGTGTTTGGTTTGGGGTTTTTGGGGGATACTGGGGATCGATATTCATGCTATTGTAGTAGAACAGTGCTGTAAGGTCTCATGTACAGGAGAGAAGCCCAAGAGAGAAGAAATGTCCTCTCACCCCTGGTACACAAAAGCATTTAACAGCTTTTACTAAACCTCTGTATTTTCATATGAGCTGTGAAATTCTCCAACAGAAGGCTAAAGTCCTGCATCATTATTGTTCATGGAGCTGCTGTGAGATTAGGATGCTCTCTTTGACCTAAGTTAAAATTCTGTTTTAATAAAATCATATTTCTGGTAGCAGTTCTTAAGGTCTTATATCCAACAAAACACAAGAGTTAAGATTAGCTGCATATATACAGGATTGCTGTTTGACAAATATACCAGGTTTGTATGAGTGAATTCCCTGACAGCTAATTTTTGTGATTTTAAGCAGGGTTTTTCTCAACCATCACATGTTTAATGTCTGCTTTTTTTGACAATATTAGTTATGGCAAAAAAAAAATCAGAGGAATTAACAGCACAAATATACTTTCCAAAGCGTGTGGGTTGGAGGTTTGAGATTTGTTTTCTATAGTGGGAACTGTAAAAAGTGAAGTAGTATTAGCAACTGTCTGCCATTTCTGTAGTCTGCGGTAGACTCCCAGAGAAAAGAATCCAAATTGCCCAAGAACTGAGCCCAATAATTGGGCCAAACCCTAGCCCCAAACAGCTAATATTGACTGTAAACCTCATTTTGTCATTTTCTTGGCAGTTAATAGGAGTCCCCTAAGCACATGGCAAGAGGAGGGAGGGTGTTTGGCCTCACCGTTCTGCCAAAAGCTGCTAGAAACCTGCCTCCCATGTCACAAGTCTGCTCAGGTTTAATATAGAAGAGGCTTAAAAAGAGAGCTTGCCACAGCTCTTTTTCCAAAATCAGCAGCCTGGCATCAGAAGGTGAACACTGAAGGTAATGCAGGCAAATACAAACTGCCCCCTGTTTCCACAGAGTCCAATGTTTGGGAGAGCAGGGTCTGCTGCAGGCCTCTGTGGACAGATCCTTTTAACTGAACTTAATACCCCTTGCTATTGTTTGTTGGGCAGGCTAAAATTGCCAGGTTTTCCTGACTGTGCCTTTCTGATGGGCTTATCTCTTCAATCAGATGTTGTCTCTATGTCTCATCCTTCCTCCACTCACCTTGTCCTTGATAAGTGACACAAAGCCAAGGGTAAGAAGGAGGTGTTGGGTCTCAGAGTTTCACACTTGTCCTCCTGGCTTCACTCCTCCTGTAACAAGAGAACTTGTTTGCAGTAAGAATTGAGTGCATTACACAAATGTATGGTGCAACACGAGCTCAGGGCAAAACTGTCTGATCTTGGGCAAGGAGGGCATCTTACATGATCCAAACTTTTAAGCTGTGCTAATTGTAGAAGCTATTACTCAAGAATAAATGCATGTCTGTCTTGAGACTCTGGGAATTAGTCTACAACTCTGGCACATCAGAAGAATCTGATATTAGAGTATTCCCTGCAAATTTACAGAAATTGGAGTGTTTTTCTGTCCAATAATACAAATCTAAATGAGACAACTAACAGTATTAGAAGGCTTCAGAGAAGTTAATGTGTTGTATTCCTCCGTGACATACAGACAGGGCAGCCTTGATGCAGTTAAGGGATGTATCCAGAAACGTCATTACGCTCTTATTTCCATAAGCAAACCTGGAGTGCATGTACTGTGTGAAAGTTTTATGGGACAAGACAACAGCACAGTGGATTTTTCATTTTGGGGAGAGTATTTTGGTGGTTTTATAATGGGGCAAAGTGGAAAAGTGAGTTGTAAGAAGAAGCTAGGTGTCAAGTGGGCCCTGGATCTGCTAGAGGATTAAACCTTCCCTGAGGGCTCTGTGACCATCAGACAGATACAGGCTTAGTTTCCACCAAGTTTTGTGGCTGGAGGTAGTACAAAATGAAGCCAGGAGGGCACGTCATCCCTGCAGCTGGAGACCTTTTTCGTGTGAGTGGATTTTCATCCTTGTGGAATAAGGAAGGGAACGGGTTGGCTTTTGTTTCAGCTCATGGCTGCTGCGCTCGGCTGGAAAACAAGTATTCGATTCCCATCTTTACTGTGGATTTCCTGTGAGATCTTCTAGAAGCCACATAACCCTTCTGTGGCTGAAAAGAAAAAGGCAACACGTAGCTGCATTGTCTAAATATTTGGGGGATTAATACATTCACATTTGTCAAGCTGTTGGAGATCTTTGGATCAAAGAGGCTGTAAAGATGGAAAATCTTATTGCTTGTTGTCATGTGAGTTTATTTACTAATACTGTAGGGCTTTGTTTTCAAGGCATCTCAAAGCATCTTTCTTTTTTCTTTTGCAAACTGTAGCCTGGATTTCTTTTAAAACAGGTAAGATTTCTCAAAGCTCTTTAAATTAATTTTACAAGTATGTGCCAGTATTGAACATCCATGCAGATATGATGTGAAGCTGAGACTGAATTTTAATCTTCCAATGTCTCATATATTTGCTTTTCCATGGAAAATATTACTGCAGGGCCCAAACTTTGGGATGGTCGCCAGAACCCAGAGGCCATCCCCAGGCACGCTGCAGCAAAAGCCGTTAGGCTCATGTTTTTGAAGGACCAAAAAAAGCACCAGGAGCAATGCAGATGTGCTGCATCTGCAGTAGGACAGATGCAGTCTTGCTGAGCAGGTGGGATCGTTGCTTGGATTGCTCATTGTCAGAAAATTCCCCCTGGTTGATCAGATACCATCCAGGACTGTAATTTTATATATCAAAGCTAACTAGCTTTTCACCTGGTAAGTAGAAGTAATAACAATGCCATAGTTACTGTTTACATCTTGCAGTAGGGGATTTCTAAAGCCCTGTACAAAAGGGATCGTTAGCTTATTTTTGAGAAGAAAATCAGGTTGTTCAGTGGAGAAGCAATTTCTCCGGGCAGCCAGCAAGCCGAGGATCAGACCCTGTTTCTGCAGACCGTATCTCGGTGGTACCCAAACTATCTCAGTACAGCACACGGATAAAACCTGCTGCTAAACGTCACTCCGCTTCTAATCCTAACCTCGGTGTGGAGAGTAAATGTTTGCTGTATTTCTGTGTTAATCCTTGCAGCTTTCAGCCGTGCCCCGGTCCCCATGGCAGTGGTCCGAAGGGAGCTGTCCTGCGAGAGTTACCCCATTGAGCTCCGCTGCCCAGGAACAGATGTTATCATGATCGAAAGTGCCAACTATGGGAGGACTGATGATAAAATCTGTGACTCTGATCCTGCTCAGATGGAGAATATCCGCTGTTATCTGCCAGATGCCTATAAGATTATGACTCAAAGGTATAGTATTTAATATTCTTTGTTTGCCGACTGTTGTTTTCTTAATCCGGTATGCACAAACCAGTTTGTGTGTGTGTTTGCATGAGAAAATGCAGGTACTTAGTTTGTATGTGCGTGCACAGAATTACAGCTATCACTGCTAAGCTGTGGGTTTAACGGAGTTGGGTTAGCATCACACCATATAAATAACATTTGCTGCAAGTACTACTAATCAGTCGTCTTGATACTCACTGCATCTGAATTTTACCTCTCAAACACCTCAATATCAGGGCTCTTAATGAAAATATAAGAGAAGTCTTTCTCAAAAACACATTCACAGTTTTTTTGTGCTGTGTTCAAAGAGATGGCAAATAATCTCCTTTAAACAATATTTTGTGTTCAGAATAACATTTACATTTTTCAAAATACAAAGAAAGATCTCTATTATTTATCATGTTGCCAGGCTTAGTTTTAGGGAAAACTGAACTCCTAGTAAAGGACTCTCATTCTCATTCGGTTTGCAGAAGGCTTGCAGGTTTCTGCATAATAACTATTGCTGTTAAGTATAGTTACTGCATCTAGAAATAGTAACTGAAATACATGCCATGTAGACAGACACCTGTATTGCAGAGTATCCTGGTTTGGGGTAGAGCAGAACTAATTGTGTTTAGGGATTTTACTTTTCAGCTAAGCCTCTTCTAAGTAACTGAAGTTAAAGGCATATTTTCACAGACAGTGCCTGCTTCTAGAAGTGATAACACTTGATGTTTGTAGTTAATGCCAAGGACAGGTGTGCAGAAAGGCTCTTGCTTATAGTTGCTCTTATGGAGACTAAGGTCACTGATCAATCTTGTGTACTGCACTGGGGGAGCAGTAAGTAAGAGATCACACCTGCAAGGAGGAGCAGGCAGAACAGGTGACCCTAAACTGACCATTGAGTTATTCCATTCCATATACGTCATATTTAGTATAAAACTGAAGGATCACGAGGGTCAAGGTCTCCCCTTCAATGGCTGGCATCCAAGGAGGACTCTGTCTGTTTTGCCTTTAGTCCTAATCCATGTGTTCCTAAATCAAGTTCCAGAATCCAGCTCCTGTCCGCCACTGAGTCCAGTCTGGGACTTCCCCAGTGCCTGCTCCACAGCATCGGTGGTGACAGTGACATATTGCCATCAGGGGGCTTGGGTTCAGTATTGATTCTACATAAATTTGTATATATTTAATTTTATTATTTTCATTAAAGCAGTTTTAGCTTTCTTTTCCAATCCGTAAACTTCTCTCTCATATTTGCTTTCTCTTCCTCTTTGGGAAGGAAGAGGGGTTAGTAAGGAGCAATTGTCATTTGTCTAGTGGCCAGCCCAACCCTAACTGTTGACACAGAGCCAGGGCCTAACAATTTATTCCAGCTTACAGGTATCCTGGTTATGGAAAGCCTTTAACTGCTGCTGAATTTTTCAGGATATTTACTGGGACAAGAGGTGGTGTGGGAAGGGTTCTTAAGTCACAGCTATTGACATGTAATTGCATTCAGTGTGTTTCTCCTAATAACTACACATGAATAATGATTCAGTACACTTGGCTGTTAATTAAATAGTAATAGAAATCAGTATTTCAGGGTATTAATAGTGGTATTGACATGGGCCAAGTGTTGCTAATTGAAGTCATGGCAACAACGTTTGTGTGGTGACCTGATGGCTACAGCAATGCGAGGTTTTAATGGAGTATGTTGCTATTGTCTGCTGTTAGACACGTTGCACTTCTGTTGTGTGAAGCACAGAAAAGAAAGCACGAGTTTCATCTATATTGACGTGCTAACAACTGTTTTTGAGCTCCCTTTAGAATTGCTCCACGTCAAGGATTTAAATCTCAAAATTCTGAGAGGTCTTGTGAAAAAGGTCCTTGTTGTAGCATATGGCTCCTATAACCTCATTCTTTCAAGCTGAACCTCCTTGCCTAGATGGCTGAAGTCCTGTTTGTAGTATCGTACGGATTACATTTTCAAGACAATCAGAAAGGGTAACAACATGCCATCAGCTGGTCCCTTGGATTTGGTATGGTTTTAGTGGAATTACTGTAATTGTCCTGCTCAGGTAGTTAGTGGATTCCAGCAGAGACCCTTAATCCTCTGCATATTGGCAGCATAAAACCATGTCATCACCTCTATGGGCTGTTACAAAGTATGAATAGTTTTTTATATATGTCATAGCGCCCTCCAGGCACTCACTTCTGCGTTAAATGCAGAGCTCCACAACCTTCTGGTCAGACCCCATGTTCAGCAAGACTGCAATAAAAGTTAGGCCTCTAGTCAGGGAGCGCATGTGATTCTGATGTGTGTCCAGAGCACCAGGATTAAAACTTGTGTTGCTTACTCAGCTCCAAGTATCATCACTGCAGTCTCAAATAGCTTAGCAGAGAGCTGGCAGGGGAGTGCATCTCTGGGGCAGAGCATCTCTGCTTTTCCATTTGGGCAGGAAGTGGTGCTGTAGAGGGCAGCCACTGTGGAGGAAATTTCCTGCAAGGAAAAAGCAAACCCCTACTGAGTGAATATTAAAGTCTGTGTGCCTTGCCTGATGCTGTTTATCTGTGAGGAGGCTCAGGGAGGGATGGTGGCTTCCATTCCACTTCCCTTCCATTCCATTGAAGCCATTTAATGATTAATTTTCATGAAGAAGTGTGCAATCGTGTTATTAATTGGGTACTTTTGAGTTTCTTGAAAATAAATATAATCTGGTTCTAGTTAAAAGGCAGGTTAGAAAGGGGAAAAATACATTGCATTTTTATGTCAGTCTTATTTCTTCATTTAATCTCCATTAATTCAAAGAGCTGAAATAATTCAAAAATTAAATCCTTAAAATGAAAAATATGCTTAAGATGCAAACCAGACTGCCAGCTCACAGCTTGGAGTATGCCTTATAGCTGAGCCTCTGGAAAGTGTAGTTGCAAAGGAACATCGTGACAGCCTAGTAGTTGTGGCACCAACTATGGCATTTCCTTCTGAAAGCCTCTACCTGCAAAATTAATCAGGAACCACCCAGCAGTGTTTGGGTGGTTTTGCAGATGAATGCAGGTTTTAATACAATGAGCTTGTCTTTGCTAACGCTGCGGGGTGGGAAAGCAGCCACTGGGAACTAAAGATCCTCATGGCAGCGTAACCCGCGTGGCAATCGAAGCTGCCTGCACATGAAAAGAAAAATGCTATGTGTGATGCGTGCTTATTATGCATTGATTAATTATTGCATTCATAAATACACAGTCCCCTCGTAGGTTTTACAATAAGTTGTATAACTGCTGGCAGCATTTAATCAGCAGCACTGAACAGCCGACTTAAACACATTATGGTGTGGCTGTGGGGATGGGGAGAGGTGAAAAGAAAAGTATATGTGAGACAGAGATGTTGTTAGTATGTGAGCTGAGGCTGTAAGTGAGCAGATTTATGGCAGATATTAGCAATTGCTCCCCCCGTCCCTCGCTCCCCCCCTTTCTTCTGTATGCTTATTTAAATTAATATTGCAGATGAGTGTGTGGGGTTATTTTGAAAGGGAAAGGCATAAATCTAATGGCGTGTTTGTGGAGCCCCCTGAGCAGAGGGAACACAAGGAGTTCTCTACTGCAAGCATTGCCCTGAAAATGTCTAAAATCTTTGGAGTATTGCTTTAAGTAACAAACATTTAAACAGCTTGTAGGGAGATATTTTATAGGAAATTAAATCTCAGTGGCCTATTTTGTGTTTTAACTTGCCAGCTCTTCCTTCAAGCATTTGAGCAGCAGCGGCCCATAAAAGCTCAGAACGAGTGCTTTATGAACTGAAGTTTTTCTGATATGATTAGAGAAAAATGTATTTCATAGCATGTTTGCTTTGGAGAAATGTCTTTTCAAGGGCTGTAACAAACAATTAAAATCTAACCATACCCATTGTAAACTGTGTGCACTGTACCATGGGAGACTTCGCTACATCTTCCCTTGAGCAACTGTGCCACAAAATTAACATATCATCCGTTCAAACAGCCGGGGTTCTCTGCGAACAATGGGGAAAAGCAGCCTCCTGTTCCCGTAAGAGTTGCCTTTGTTGCTATAGTGTTAACATTGCCTTTTAGTCTATCAAAAAACACCCTAAAGTAAAAGGGAAAAAAAAAAAAAAAGGCTTTAAGTGTGCTCTCTTGAATTTCTTTTGGATGCTTTCTGCCAAGGAAATGCCCAGCTCAGAAAGACAGAATCTGTGTATTACTTTTTGCAAGCTGGTGGTTTCATTACAAGTCAGTGGTTCTAGTTGCCTCTTAAAAGTGCCACATAAATTGCAACACAAGCAAAGGAATTAAACGTTTAGTTGCCTCCCCCTCCATTCAGACTAATACACCAGCATGTGCTTCTTTTTGTCACGTGTTTCAGCATTTTGTGGAATGAAGACCTGCCCGTGTACTTGCCTGAGTTGAAGCAAATAGAAGGAAGAAAATGGGTGGATCAGGTTTTGCATATATATTTTCAGATCTCTACAATGTTAATACCACCTTTGTGTTTAACACTGTAATTTGAAAGAGTCTGTTTTAATGAGCTCCTTTGTCCTTTCCTATATATTTAACGTTGAATGCTTAAATGGGGGAGAAAATCTAAATAGGGAAGCTGACATGTAGGTACACATACACAGAAAAATTGCATTTTTTTTTTTTTGCCTTAAAGATGAAGGCTTTCTTTTTTTTTTTTTCTTTCTTTTTTTTTTTTTTTTTTCAATGTATGAAGAGTAAAAGGATCCTTGTCAACCCCAACCATTGTCTGCTACTCTTAAGCTGGAGGAAGGGAAGGAGGGATGGAACAATAAGACAAAACCAGCAGGTGTAATAGAGGAGCCAGGGGAGAAATGTTTACAGGTCTCAGCAGCTGTTCCCAAAATCAAAGTAAAATTCCTTCTGCTTTTTCAAAATTCAGAAGATAGTAAATATGGAAAGCTTTTGCTGGGGAACTCAGCAACTCAAAATAGCTCGGTTTGGAAAGGGGGCAGGTTTTGACTTTTGCAACAGTAGAGTGTTGCAGAGCTCTTGTGTGCCACTCTTGCCACTTCTGGCTTGGAGTTGAGGGCTGAAAGCTGCTCAGCTCTCCCCTCTCTTTTCCCCTGAAGGGAGCCTGGAGCTATTTAGTGTCCATAGATAAAACACCTCTTGGCCACAGCTTCCCACTGCTCCCAGGCAGAGAAGCTGCAGCTACTTGGGCGGAGGGTGTGTAGCCTGCACAGAGCAGTAAGGCGTGAACCCTCCGCTCCCCTGCAGCCTGATATGGTCCCATCGGCCCCCAGGGAAGTTCCCTGGTGCAGTGCAGGTTGGGGCCTGGTAGGTGAGCACTGCAGCACCCTCAGTGTCCTCCTCTGTTTGAGCTGAGCAGAGAGCTCCCCAGGAGGCACAGCTGGGAGGTCCAGATGCCCTGCCAGTCTGCAGTTGCTTAGTTGAGCTAGTTTCCTTGAGGTTTGAGTCTAATCTGCATGGTTTATCCTTGTGGTTTCAGTGTTGGCATCACTGATGAAGCCTGCTGGTCAAGACCTAGAGTTAAAAAAATCAAGTGCAATTAAGAGGGTAAGACTGTTGTCAGCTGCTTGACTCTCTGAGACTTCCATTTAGTTTCACCAGAGGGCCTGATCGTTTTATGTGAGGAGGGGCACTCACAACTCTCCCAGTAATAGTTGGGGGGAAGGCAGCAGACACTTTGCACAGGGTGGGTAAGAAGAAAGAAATTGTATGAAACAGTTTGCATTACACGGCAAAGATTTTTCATCTCCTGAAGGGCTGCGTTTTGTTAATGGTTTTGGTTGATGACCTGAAAAATGCAGGAGTCTGAAACGAATGCCATTATTATTGTAATAATATGGTATCTCATGGTGTGCTGTTATTGATGCTATCAGCACCTGTGATTTTCAAGGCACTTTTCAAATGCCAGTGTTCTGCTCTTGCACTGGGAAATAAAGAGACAGTGTTATCTATATTTTGCAGATAGGATAATTCACATTAATCATTCATAAAGTGGCCACTGGTTTTGATCATACCAATTTGGGGATGTTCTTGTAGAGTCTTTTATATAAATGTAACTTGTCCTGGTGCATGGGGGGAGGACGCACAGGACAAGGAGAGGTGCAGACCAGGAGGCTCTGTAATGACGAGGCCATTGGGAGGACTGAAAGAGTAGACATCAGCTGAACTGCAGCGCAGTTGCGTCAGGCCCTACAAAATTAATGGCATATTTCTCAGAAAACAGCCCCCTGCTTAGGCGTTGTCATCACGTCTGACTCGGTTACTGAATCCCACATTTGGTAGGAACCCCTCTGCTTTCCCCTGCATCCTGAGTATGTTTTGTGAAGGCTGCCAAGATACTACTCATTTTTCTAAATTTGTTGTCACACAGATGGCATGGGAAGTGCATTTCTGAAGGACTGAGATGTTGCAATGGGAAACTAGGCTTTTCTCTTTCTGGGAAGCATAAGTCTGGCACTTTGAGATCACCATGTGAAAAGCATCAGTATGGAAAAATACTAATGTTTCAGTTAAACAGGAGTTTCTGTAACCAGGAGAAATGAACAGGGAATACTGAAGCACACATTCCCTGGTTTCTGATTTTAAAGGATGGAAATCAAGCCTCAGCACTTGGTTAAATGATCCATTTTCTTACCATGTGGAAAGGTATTTTAAAATGAAGCAAAGAGTACTAATCTCATCTGCACCTTGACCCTGGGACAAGGGCACCTTTACTATTACTAAGAGGGGACAAAAAAAAAAAGACAAACAAAACAGCCCTCCAGTAAGACCAGTGTGCACTGAGCTGTCAAATCGCTCTAACAAAGGTCACTACTTCCCACCTTGTACAGTCTTAATTTAACCTACCTCTTCCTTTCCTGAAAACGCTGTTAGACACAAGCAGAGGCATAAATTCTGAAAGTGCCAGCCCCCTGGAATTGCCCTGATACCCTAGTAAATCAGGGCTTGGCAGCCCAAGTGTCTCAGCTGATTGCAGCTGCCATGGTAACAGATGGGGGGAGGCAGTAGTGTCTGAAGCTAATTGGGTTCCCAACCATGGAAGGCTCTGTAGATCAAAAATAATGCCTTAGGCTTCCCCAGGTACCAACTGGTAACTGTGGCCAGCTGTAAAACAGCACGTTTAAAATAAATAAATAAATAGGCAGTTGCATTGTGCCGTGGCCACTTGCTTTTTGTTGCTGTTGGCATGCGACTCCAACGTGCTATCATTTGAGAAAATCCAGGCTTGAGCTAAGAGAGCAATGTGCAACCACCAGCTTCCGCGGCCAAAGGGAAAGGCCCTGAAGTGAGCAGGCCGGAGGAAGCTGGAGGAATCCATCATTGCTGTTTTCTAAGACCCGTTCAGTTTGGCAGCTATTTTGTTTTGTTTCGTTCCATTTCTTTCCCCCTCACTGGCTTTAACTGACAAAGAGAAGACATGGGATAATCTCTTGGATAAATCATGTCTTGAAGTGGCCTCAGAAGTGCTGAATGTATGATATGCTGAAAACCATGCAGGGAAAATCCAGGTTTATTACTCCATCCATTACTGTACTAGTGTGAAAGTGGCTGGCTACAGTCTGTCAGAGGGGAGGGACTGGCCAGCTCTTGGCAGCCTGCCGTGTAGCTTTTGCCAGTGGAAGAAGACCTGTGTGAAACTTGCTCCTGTCATCTCTTTTTTTTTCTGAATGTTTGAGGCTTGTTGAGAATAGCAGCTACTAGTTTGTACCCATGGAGGAAGTGTTGAGCAAAGATGGAGATGTGCTGACTGTGGCGTCTACTGGTTGAAGCGTGTACTGCATTCATGACCCTGTTTCAGGAGGTGGGTGCAAGCACAGGGAACGCCTTCCAGTAACTGCAGGGAGGGCAGTCTGGGAAGCTGCATCTCTAGGTCCTCTGGTACTGTTCTCTGCTGTTGCTGAAACAGGTTTTGTTCCATGAAAAGCACTAGCCGAGATGCCCAAAGAGCAAAGCTTCAAGCCAGGCATCTGCATGCTGCCCATGACACCTCCTGCCAATTGTCTAAATTGCTGAAGTGATGAACATCAAAGATGCTTCTGCTCAGTCTTCCTACATCTTCAGTCCACCTGGATGTGACAGCTTTATGAGGCCGTCACAGGCTTGGTCTTCAGATGCTTGGTCTTTTTGTCACGAGGCTTAAATGGATTTAGAGTATTGCAAGATACTGTATAAGGTTTATTCAGACTAAATGGACTTATGCTATCTTAAGATAACAAAGAAATAATTTGGTTTCTGTGGAAAGATACATGAATGCTCCTTCTCCAGTTAGTTCTTGCTAGAAATAATGGCTAAAGGGCTGAGGTAAGATGACCTTGAAGTAATGCATCTATATCAATTTCTTTTGCTTTTTTCTTTGTTCTTGTAGAAAAGAGCTCAGTTAGTCTGTGCCTAAGGTCAAAATTGAGTTTATACACAGGAGTTTGTCTGTACTCCAGAATGTTTCAAAGCTTTCATTCAGCAAATTTTTTGACTGCATCATTAGTAGAATCTTTGGAGCTCAAACTCTGTATTCCATTCCAAAGTGTGTAAAACCAACACTGGCTTCTACACACCCTCTCTCTGTGTACAGCTGGGATTTCTGTGTTTCTCTGAAGGGCTGGAAATGCTCTCTGCAGACCTGCCTCACCTTTGCACTCTTGCAGTTTGGCATCCACGGCATTGCTTTAGATTTTCTCTGCTCACTGCACATAAAATGCAAACAGGCAAAAAACTGGGTGTTGAGATACAAATCATTCGGTTGTCAGTGTCACAAATATAGACTGACAGAGGCAGTGTTCCTGGATTATCCATTCAACACGGTCCTTAAATTTAAGTGTGAGTTTTGTTAGTGGGATGAAATGAAGTTTCTTTCAACCTCTTTGGGGAAAAGAGGGAAGGAATGGCTTTTATCAGAAGCAGTGTCCCGAGAAAAGGTTTTGCTGCCATTATGATTCAGAGAAGGATTTTATATATCAGTGAGCAGAGGTCAGAAGAGATGCTGGGCTGCATCTATGATGTAAAGAAAGGGCAGGATATGGAATTTATGATTAGAGCCGTCTTCTATGCATTATGCATAAGATAATACATTGGTGTCAGTTTATATACAGTAGAAGCCTTAATTCAGCTGGAGTCCTGCTGACATTGTAAACTGGGAGACAGCGAGTAGTTTATGGGCAGTAGTAGAGGCTCCAAACTGAATTATGGCCTCGGCATCCAGTCTGTTACTGCAGGTTGCGGTTCGTAGTAGGCAATATATTATGTGCTTTTATCCAGAGTAGGACTGGTGACAAAGAAGGAAAAACTTTATTGCAGAGACACTGTGAGGAATGGGAGATGGAGTTACGGGCAAGAGAACTGTAGAAAAGTATAAAAGCAATGCAAGAGAAGAAGAGAGGATTTGGAGCTGACCAGAAGAGAAGATGCCAGAATGGGAGTAGGATTTCCCACGAAGTCACTGGTCTGCCCCCACGGCCTATCCTGCCTGCCTTTTGGGGCAGTATGTGACATCCCTTAGTGGGCAGGGACTGTCCCTGCCACTTCCACACCTTTTCTTATCCAGATCCCTCATAGTTAGAGATGGGCTTTCGCCCAGATGTGCAAAATTTTTAACAGTCTTTCTAGACTTTCTTTGTTAGGATTAATTGCAATTGCTGGATATTCTTGTCCATAGACATGGCCAAATCCTTTCTGAATCTCATTGAGTTCCTGGTCATGAAGACTTCCAGGAGCTCAAAGTCCATCAGGGTAATAGCTTATTGTGTGACAAATGATTGCTTTTTGTCAGGTTTTAATTTCATTGCCATCCCTCCTCAGACTCTGAAGACAGATATATCCAAGCCACCTTTTCAATTTTTGTGCAGTAGCTTGCATGCATTTGTCATATTGCTTCCAGCTTATATGCTTTCCAAGGGAGAAAGTTATGAACTTTCAAATATTTTTTCTATGGGAGTTGTTTTCAGTTTTATTTTATGAGTCTGTGAAGGTTCTCATTGTTTTTCCTTGAATACCCTTTAATTCTGCATTGACACATTTGACACAAGACGAGCTGTACAGTGTTCCAGTTCAGGCTGCAGCATCTACCTGTATGAAGGCAAGTTGTTACTTTCTTATTATTTACACTTCCTCCCCCTCCGCTCCGAAACCTGCTCAAATGCTGAAGATTTGCTTTATTCTAAGCAAAATCAAAAGGACAGAGGAAGGAGAAAAAAATTGTTTGGGGTAAATTTGAGAGTTTGAGGCCATTCCTCTTTGGAAAGCATGCTTCCTCTCTTCCTTTCCCCAAGTGGCTTTGAATTATGTAGAATATCCCATTTGACTCAAGAGTATTACAAAACACACAGATATCTTTACGGCTTTCCCCTAGATGCCTTTCCTATTCCTGATAAATTATTTGATCTCTTGGTCACTTGGAACAGGTTGTTCCACTTAAATGGTTACAGTGGTTCTCAGCTAGCACTGATGGAAAGTAAAGTTTGGTCCTCAGTGCTAATGCTAGCAAATATATGGACTAAAAGATAAAAGCAACTGTTAGGTTGGAGGGAGCAAGGTTTGTTCTGGAAAAAAATATAGTGCTTGTTGCAGATGTCTGGAGTCTGAATCACACGTATCAGAGCACTGTGCTCTCATCAGGGATGTTGGTGGACTGGAGGTGTGCTCAGGTTGGCACTTCAGTAATTTTCCCATGGCTAGTGGAGAACTGCATGTACAAAGACAGATGAGTAATCTTCACCATTGATAACTGGGGGAGCAGGGGAGAAATCTGTAAGATCCTTCTAAAACCTGCCTGTGTCAGAAGTGCTCCTTGGCACTCTGGAATTGCTGACAAGGTTGTCAATAGCTGAATATAGGCATCTAATATCTGAGATACTTTCAAAAACCCCAACACCTCTAACTATACATACACACAAAGAATTTAGGTCACCTTCAATGCAGTGGGTTAGACTGAGCTCTGGAAGATTAGTTTGATTAGTTGCACTTCTAGCTAGACGTAAAGTGTTAAAGCCAGGCACCAAACAACACAGGTTAATGCCTGTTATGTTGGGCTGCAGTCCAGGTGCTTGTGTAATACCATGCACATGACAGGAGCTGTCTGAAGCTGGCACGGAGGTAGAAGCATTCCAGGAGATCTCTACAAACTTCATTTTCATGGCCTAGATAGCATCCAGGCACCAAAAGCACCCAGTGGGTCACCTCACTAAGTTGCTGGAAGTTGAGGGGACCTAAGGGCAACTAAGCAGCATCCCGCTCTGCTGCAGACTGCACATGTGAGCAGGCTGGCAGGCCAAGGGTGGATCACATCCTAGTCACCACTTCCCTCATTTCTAATGACTCCAGTCCTCTATGGCCAGGGGTGGCTGAAGTGAAACTGTCAATTTTTTTAAAAACCAAAAGTACTCTATAAGGAGTAAAGGGAGAAGAAGAGGATGGAGACTTTCTTTTATAGTACATAAAATCACCTAATTGCATCAGCTTATAGATTTGGTGCCACCTCACGGAGTGTCCCCCAAAGATGTTTTCTTTTTTGTCAGAAGACTATGAGTGGCAAGTAGAAACCTCTTATAACTGAAGTATCCTTCAGGAGGGCCCATGTATTTGTGTTAGTATTGACAATAGGTAAATTCCTGTATGTCTTAACAGACTTTTTCTGTAGCTTAAATTTTAAGAGTTTAAAAGACTTAGAAGCTCATTGCAGCGAGGAGACTGACTCCCATTGAACTGGCACGAGTCCTGGGTTCCCAATGTCCAGAAATTTCTTTTGGAAATGGAAATTCACTCTTAAGTGGCTCTAGTGCCTTTTACTATTTTGCTCGTGATCTCATTTGGATCTTAAGTATACCAATTTAGAAACGACCTGCCTGACATCAAGCTCTGAGTTTTTAAATGTGTATGGTTTAATAAGATTAACTTGCTGCAGTTCTGATACAATGAAAGCTTATTCAAATTAAGAATCAGAGGGAAAATAGCCTCAAGCATAAAGTAGGAGTGAGGGGGTGCCAAAAATCAAGGCTCCGAGAGACTCTGTTGTCTCACCCTTCAGTGACAGCAGAAACCTTTATCTGCCAAATTAATGCACTAAAAACAAACACATAATTAAGAGATGAAAAGCAAATATTCCATTTTCCAGCTGTCTTCTTTGGAGATGTACACAGATATGCACACATAGAAATGGGTACATAGTTCAAAAACTTTAATTTATGAGACTCTAGAATAGGTATTAAAATATGTGGGAACTGAGCATTTTCTTACACGTCACCTTGAATTATCAAGAATAGTTCACAAACTAGAGCATGGCCACTAAAATAAATGAATAAATAAGTGAGTTTGGGGAGTATTCCTGCCAAATCTGTGTTTTGGGGCTCTTCTGCGTGAAAGAATTAATTCCTGTTTTTTAATCACATTAGTTTCTTCCAGTGTTGCCTTGCATTTCAGCAGCTGAGCATCTCCACTATGAATTTAATTTCCTCAGTGTTGGTATGGGTATTCCTGGCTGTGTAACTTCTTTTGACCCAGGGTTATATCTTAATATCCTTCCTCCCAGAGGGACACAGTAAAGTTTGGCAAGCACTATGTGATTTTCAAATGTGTACCATATTGATAATATGTGTATGGAATCAGACTCTTCTGGTTCTGATTTGCATTCTGAGCATGTCGGGCATTTTTTCTTCTTTCACGAAGAAGAAAATTCTCAGCAGAGTTTCCATGCATAATTTCATTC
>NW_008623610.1:943-14702 GCF_000691845.1 Merops nubicus | reverse complement strand
TTCCGCAGGAATAAGGCAGCTGTGAAAGAGGAATGTGAAATCAAAAGCCCATCACTTTTGAATATTACAAATTTTATTAAGGGTGTTATGGGAAGGAGGAAATCTGTAGGACAGGTAGCGCTTTGGTCACAGTCCAGTGTTGCTCAGCTAGAAGAGGAACAAAGCTGCAGTGCCTGTGGTACTAATTTAATGATGCTGGCAGCCGGACTGGCTGGTAGTCCTTAATTATGAGCCTGGGGTAAACACTGGGTAATTTTGGAATACCTGTGCTGCAACAGGAGCTATTGTCAGCCGTTGGTTATGACGGTCCAGGGGAGGGCTTAACTAAATTGGTACAAAAATGCTTTCACCACACATGAAAAGAAAAGATTTTGAGAAGCTGAGATTTGCAGGACTATGTCCTTTGTAACAGTGATAAAAGTGTGCCTGTCCTGTCTTCCATGGCAGTTAAAAATATACTGAAAAGCAAGATGGTCTTCTCCTGAAGTTAACTGCTGTACAATGTAGCCTGGGTGTCTCTGCATGGATAAAGCTGTGGCCGTAATGGTTAATTTGCTTGCAGAGCAAAAAAGTAGCTGGTAAATTTTCTTTCTGTAGGTTGGCAGACGTGTAAAAAAATCTAGTTTGATTACATCAAGTATGTCTTGTATGCTTTTTCTTCTTCCAGATGGCTAGTGCCAAAATAGTATACAGTATGATGTTTAAAATATATGCATTTCTTTAATGTGGAACATTTGGTATGTTGGTATATACATCTAGATTGACTGCATATATGTAGAGAGGGATGTACGTATGAGAAAGTACAGCAACATGTGCACAGGAAAGTAGTAAATGACAGCCGTTTTTAAAGAGGAAACTTCACAATTCTTGCCTTTCATGTACACGGAGTAGAACTGATTTAAAATCAAGATGGAAAGCAGAAGCAACTCACCATCTCTTCAGAGAATTAAAACCGGTATCAACGTCCAGAAGACCCCAAAGGTGTTGCAGCATGGTAGCGAATCCAGGTTGTTTTATGATACATGTATTTGTTGGTTATTTGTTTTTCTTTGAAACTGCAGAGCAAGCAAGAAAGTTATATTGCCCTGGATGTCTGTTGAGCCTGTGCTGCTCCACTACACATAACGCTGAAAAATTGCTGTCTTGATATCTCACACAGGTGTCATGACTTTCAGCTCAGCATCTCCGAACTTTTATGACTCCTAATCAATGAGTGCTCACCATGGTTGTATATCCACCTTTTGCCCACAGTGCGTAAGACTGTTAGGTGTCAAATGGGGTCCAAGGGAGATGGCTCCATAATGTGCCCGAGAATTTAGCCTTTGACTTTCAACTACTTAATTTTTTTTCCATATTATCCAAGTTTTTTTCTTTATCGGATTATCATCCCTTTATTAGGTAGTGAAGAAAGCTGTAACTCTTGCTTTAATACTTTGTTTTCTCCTGGCTTTACATCTGCTAGATTTTTTTGTTCTTTCTAGGGGCTTCTCAGCATCCGTTTGGTCCCAGGTGATCACTGTGTTTTCTCTGCAACCATGAAACCTGTACTATTATGGCTTATTTCTAAGCAATCCTTATATTTGTATTTATTTGTTTATTTTAGTGTGGGTGTCGGGACTTTTATTAGACTACATGGAAGTCTAGGTCCTGAACTGTTGTAGGCAAGCTGCACTTTGCCGACTGCGGTTGGGGTGCCCTGATCTGCAGGAGCTGAGGCTCTGCTGTGTTCAATACAGCCTTTGTGTGGCTGCACCAGCAGAAGCTTTCCACGGGATGGCACCACCAGGGAGGGCAGTTTCTTTTTTCAGTGACTTTCTGCAGCCAGCATTATAACAGGAGGTGGATGGGTAGGTTATCTTCACATCCAGGGCTGGCACTGAGCAGGCTGTCTGTATCTTAGAGCGGTACATGGCATGATGGGAGGAGGATTTCTTTGAGGTTGCACGGTCAGCCGGTATGGAATTAAGTTAATATTCTACAAAGCTTTTGTTCTGTGTCTGCGTTCAATCCCTTCAGTCTTCCCAGCTCCTAATGAGATGGAGTCTCTGACTTTTACTGGGCTGTGTGTGTTGCTGTCAGCAGTAGCAGAAAAATCTGTGCTTGTATTCTTGGCCTTGGGCTGCACTCTGAGATGGTGAAAACCCTGAGCATGGAGGCTCTTCCTGCCATTTCAGCTCAGCTTTGAGTAAACAGTCCTGCTTCACTGAGGCTCTGAATAACTTGGGATGGTGTGCAGAGCAATCTGTGCAGCAGAACGGGGTGGAAAGTACAGGACTATATGCACAGGGAGCAAAATCAGATGAGTTTATAGCCTGCAAAGTGCTGACTGTGGTCAATGACATTTCTAACAGTGTTTTGGAGCATCAGGAACCTGATTCTGGAGGGGCTGGGGTAATTGAAAGCACTGTTGTGCATTGGTGACTGACTTAAACCAGAACGTTTCCTAAGTCATAGTGGTCATCCTTGTGAGTAATTGTTTGCAGGATCCAGCCTATCACTTTTGGAAGTCCCTTGCTGCAGATTTCAGGAGGCCATAGAAAGGACAGAGAAGGAAGAGAAGCATACTGGCTGGTAGGGAGAATGCAGAACGTTTTAGAGTGAAACCCTAGTTTGAGGAATTGGCTTTTTTAATTGTGTAGTAAACTCATTAGTCATGTACATGGAGGGAGTTGATTTATGGCTGTTAATCATATTGAATTGACGAACGTAGCTTCTTGAAATTTAGTGGCCAAAATTAAGGCCTCTCAAGGAATTAATAGATTAGACTGCTTAAAACAATTTAATTATTTATCTTGTGCAAATGGGATAGGATATTTCTAGAGTGATGTCCGTATTCCTTTAGACATATTTTAGTATACATGTGATTAAAGCTCTGTTTGTAATTTCTACTAATTGACTAATGGCATGGAATGCTGGAGGATGGAAAGGACCTTGGCTAAGGCTTTAGAATTTTTAATTTTGGAGACCTTGGAGAAAAAAACAACCGAACAAAAAATAACTCAGCCTGTTTTGAGCTAGTTTTGAGCTTTTTTTCGTCTGCTTCCCATAAACTCTGTCAGCATCTGTTTATAAGAGTGAAAAGAGCAAAAAGGGAGGCTATTAATAGCACAGTAGGTCTACATTAAAACCCAGTGTTATGTATATATACTGTTATTTTTATTGCTGTAGTATATGGGTCAACTGATGTCCCATCATGAGAGGCTCTGCATATACATAATTCCCCACCTGGAGACCTTAAAACATCAGGAGATTTTTTTTGTGAGTGATCAAGTCACAAAGTTGTATCATCTCCAAAGGAAAGGACTGTGCTGTAAGTAGCTCATCCTTAAGTTCTATCCTACCCAGAAGGAGAAGGAAATAATTAAGATGACATGAATTATGTAAAGCAGACATGAATAAAGAGTGACAGAAGGGCTGGTTTTGACAGCTGGATGTTAAATGAAATTAGTTTCTGTTGTTATAGATGCATAGACTGGTTTTAAATGTATAATTTATTTAGGTTTATTTAATGGGTAGAGGGAAGAAATAAGAAATCCCCGACGCAGAGAACTGAAAAAGTGGGTTGTTATACACACATAAATAGTCATTACAAAATATTTTATTGATCTATTTTTGCTGTATTTATAAGGGCATTTTAAGACTCCTTGAGTCTGGATTTTACATGCATGCAAATGCACACTGCATTTTATCTAGCAATCCTTATTGCGTGCTTAATTGAGTTAATAGCAGAAAGACACACATACTCCTGACTGCTCCAGCTTGGCTCTGGGGAGAGAATGAATTTTTCATCTTTTCCAAAAGTGAATTTATCCTGAACGGCTGTATCTCAGGCTGTGTTTTATTACTCATACCTTTAAGGAGGTCAAAGCTGTAGGTATGGGAAGGCTTTCTGCTCTAAGCCACCAGAGCTTTAGCTATGAAGTTGAAACATCTATTATGAAGTACTTAAGTTACATTATAATGAGGGGGGGAAACCTGGGTGTGGAAAAAAGGCCATTTCAGAAACAAACAAACAAAAAAGCAACAAAACAAACAAACAAACCAAACAAGCCTTCAGATGTGTGGCTAGGGTAGAACTGATCCTCTGATTAAGGCCTCTTTGTGTTTTGTCAACATGTCCAGCAACACTGCAGACCAAGGATTTATACAGTGAGGGGAGAAATGATTTCTTCTAGGTTTTTTAGACAGAGTAATATCAGAAATCATCTTCTATTTACACCTGACTTTTCTGCTTATACTATATGCAAATACATGCTATCAGTATAAATTTTAATATTTATAAAGAAATGATTTTCAAAATTCAGAGTATTCAGCAGCTCATACTGATTTTATGGAGATTAAACTGCAGTCCTGCTTCAGACAGAACTAGTCCTGAAACAGGCAATTGTGGTAAACTTTGCCTTCAGGGCAAATTCTTGCCTCCTCTCTGATTCTTACTGTCACTGACTTAGTAGGTTTCATCAGATATAATATTACACATGTTGTTCTCTATTCTCTTTTTTTGGCATCCTCATGTTGTGTTTCTTGGGCACAATATTCCCTGGGGGAAGTGGCAGAGGTTTCTGTTTTACTAACCAGCTGCCTTGCCGGCACTGTGCTTTTGCTTTTCACAGTGTGAACACCTTCTGGACTTTTCAAGGCTTATAAACCAGTTCGGTGTAGAGAGATCTTTCTTATTTTCCCCTTCCGTGGCATTTACTTTCCTGCAAGTTGTTTGGAATGAACTGATGTCACTGATCCTTCTGCTGATACTTGTTGTTGCAGATGTATTTGATGCTTCTGATTGCTGCTATGACAGCAAGATTGTCTGATAGTGTATACCTCTGGGTGACTGCTTAATTGCCTCTATGACACCTGCAGTAATATGGTCAGGAATTTGTCACTTTGGTCCCAAAAATCATAAAATGTATGATTTCCTCACAGGTATTTTGTGGTGTTTATGGAGAACTGAAAACCAAGGCTATTTTTTTCTTAGAATCATAGAATTGTTTAGGTTGGAAAAGACCTTTATGATCACCAAGTCTAACTATTAACCCAGCACTGCCAAGTCCACCATTAAACTGTGTCCCTAAGCACCACATATACATGTCTTTCAAATATCTCCAGTGGTGATTCTACCACTTCCCTGTCCAGCCAGTTCCAATGCTTGGTAACCCTTTTGGTGAAGAAATTTCTCCTAATATCCAACCTAAACCTCCTTGGGTACAACTTAAGGCCATTTCCTCTTGCCTTACCACCTGGTACTTGGGGGAAGAGACTGATACCCACCTCACTACAGCCTCTTTTCATGTAGTTGTAGAGAGCGATAAGGTCTCTCCTGGGACTCCTTTTCTTCAAACTGAATGACCCCAGTTCCCTCAGACTTGTTCTTTAGACCTTTCATCAGCTTTATTACTCTTTTTTGGACACATTCCAGCACCTCCATGTCTGTCTTATACTGTGGTGCCCAAAACTGGACACAGTTCTCAAACTGTGGCCTCACCAGTGCTGAGTACAGTGGCACAACCACTTCACTACTCCTGCTGGACACACTTCTGATACAAGCCAGGGTGCTGTTGATCTTCTTGACCACCTGGGCACACTGCTGGCTCATGTTCAGCTGGCTCTTGACCAGCACCCCCTGGTCCTTTTCAGCCAGGCAGCTTTCCAGCCTCTCCTCCCCAAGCCTGTAGTATTGCCTGGGGTTCTTGTGACCAAAGTGTAGGATGCAGCACTTGGCCTTGTTGAACTTCATTCAGCTGGCCTTGGCCCATCAATCCATCCTGTCCAGATCCCTTTGTAGAGCCTCAAGCAGGTCAGCTCTCCTGCCCAACCTGGTGTTGTCTGCAAGATTACTCAGGGACTGAGGGTGCACTCCCATCTCCTCTTTGGCATCTTCACAGAAAGATTACTGAGACCTAACTGGACAGGAAAGCTGAGTGTGACAGGAATCTACCATATCTTATGTGAAATTGTAATTTGTCCCTTTTCTCTGTAATTCAAAGGCATCAGGTTTTGACCTTATGGAATTGCAAGTATTGAATAAAGTAAGAACAGAGCAATTCCTCCACTGCAAGCCATTTTAATGTGTGCTTTGGATCAATAAAAGGAATGAAATGCTTGTCAATGCAGAATTTCTGGGAAGAATGTTCTGTGGAGACTGGCACCATAGATAATAGAGGAATGTATTTGTCTCTTGGCTCTCCAAAAGCCAAAAGACAGTGTGATTCAACTAACATAATACAAAAATATACTAGCAGGTCCAATTCAGATTACCAAAGATGCCTTTTGTGTGCTGAATCAATGTTTAGATGAGTGTTGTGAGCAGGGAAGAGTTCCCTGGATAGCCATTTGCAACTATTACTGCCAATAATCTCCTATTTCTGTTCAATTTTCTGCTTACAGGCTGCTTGATGTGGAAGTGGGTGCTATATATTAATTTTAGCATTAAATACAGAACAGGTTACTTGGGAACAGTAAGTAAAATTCTATTTCTGAGAAATATTAGAAAACTTGGTGTTTGTGACATTCTTCTGTATTAATATACATGACTAAATCCGTAGATGACAAAACAAACATATTGGGTGATCTGAAAAACTTTGAAAAAAGTCTCCAAGATATTGTAAGCACCTTTGAGGGAGGAGAGATGTGCATGTAAGCCTGATGAATGACCGGATCATCTTGTGTGGTGCTGGACAGTTTGATTTTGTTGTTTTGGGTTTTTTTTGTGGTGTTGTGGGGAAGGGGGCTTGCTGTTCTTGCCTGCTCTGTGCTGCGTACTAGCAAACTGAATTTAGAGAATGACAAGAGAGCAAGGCAAACAGCAGGCACAACCATGAGACAGACAAACTTGGTCCATATTAAATGCGTCAATAGAAAGGATGGAATTCTGTGTGATGGTTGAGATTGCTAGGATAGTATTTTGGAAAGGAGACTGGAAAGACGATCAGATCTGAGGAAGAAGATGGGGAATTATTCTGGGCAAAGGCAGAAAAGCTCACTGGTACGGATACAAACCTCTATGTGTCAGGCATCTAACTCGGCGATACTCTGTGTTCTCTGGGGCATGGAAGAAAACGGAGGTCGCCTCTTGCTTCCATCACATCCCAAATTAGATTGTGCCCATGGGGGAGATGCAATTTAATTATCTTTGAGAACCTCAGCGTCGTCGAGACACTGGAGTGGCTTCACAAGCATCCCGGTGACTTCACCGCGCATTCGTTATCCTGGCCCGCGCTCCTGTCACGCCTCCCGCTTTCCAGCTGATAAGAGCCTCTGCCTTTCCATTTGGTCGATTAAATGCTGTAAATTCTGCGATGAGGGGCAAAGCATTAAATTTCTCAAGCGTGTCTGTTTGTCTTATCGTGGAGCCACTTCCATGTTGTTAACAGTATTTGATTCATACTGAAGGAAAATTGATGACCTGAATCCTCCTCACATAAGAGCTTCATTGTTAACATCTCTTGTTCTCAGTCACCCCTTTTTTTTTTTTTTTTTGATGCCTTCCCATTCAATTTATCAAGCATGCTTCCAGCAATCAAAGGCTAGAAAATCACTTTCATTCTTGAGGAAGATATTCAATGTCATTTTATCAAGATGTGGAGCTCTGAATTCTCTGAAGAAAAGCTGAAGAAGCAGGGGCTGTAGCTTCGCACCATCTCCCAAGTCACGTTAATGGAGGATTGCAACTGAGGTGACAACAGACCGTTCCTGGTAAAAGAAAGCTCCCTCATATGCTCGAGGAGCCGTGGGCAAAATAACCTTTCTCATTGCATCAGTGTTCAGCGCCAAAATGCAGGGAGTCAGCTCTGGCACACAGTAAACTGCTTGGGGAGGACACTTTGAAATGCCTGACTTCGAAGCTGTGGAAGGGTTGTGTGTGGATTTAAAAGAATAAGGAATATCAAGGGATTCTAGAGATGAAAGAAAAAAGGGCAATTACAACTGGTCAGACAGCATCAACCCCAGTTCAAACAACCTCCTGCTTTACAAAGGGTAGAATTTCAGGTGGATTTTGTAGCCTGAGTTGGCTGGCTCTGTGTGGGCAGGCTGCTCTCACCATTAGTACAAACTGTATTTTGTTCATTTTTGTAAGATTAATTCTAACTCTTTGCTGTTGTTTAGTACAACTGGCACTGGTCCCTTGTTTATGTAGACCCTGTATCAGGACAAGCAGGTTTAAGAAAACACAAGAATAATTAAAGATGCAGTTAGCTGCGGAATGGACCCACACTTGATTTTAAGTGCGTGCTGAAGGAGTATCTGGGAGACAGGCTCATTTGATGTTGTTTTTTAAATAGCATTGAACAAGTAAATAATCCAACTGAAAACAACTTCATTTCTGTGTTCTTCTAATGATGATCCACGTGACTGCACAGTGTTCTGAGGTATTTGGCATTTACTGTACAACCTCCACTCTAGATGAAGAATTGTAGCGTAGTTTTCAACTCTGTTTTGAAAGGGGGAAGGCTTGTCCTTTTGGAAAGTAGTTTTGTTGGTGAACAGCAGTGAGACTGACTACTTTGCTGCTTGCCAAAGCCTTTAAAATGGGCTGGCTCACCTAACAGCTCTAAACAGGACCTGAGCGCTTTGGGGAGTTTGGTCCAGGAAATGCAGCAGTCAGTCAGTATATATAACCTGGTGCTGGATACTTCAGAGTTACAGAAGCAGGATGCCTGCCATTGCTCTTTATTGGAAAGAGGGCTGAAAAAAAAATCCCCAATATATAAACTGAATTGGAAACATCTGTCTTCTGGTCACCATTTCAGTTTCAGTGCAACTGGTAGGTCTGTCTGCTCTATGGCAACTGTAGTGCACAAAAGGAAGGGGTAGGATGGTTAGTGATACCAACACAGGCTACTGAAATAGGGGGAGGGGCAAGTAAGAAAGAGGAAAAAAAAAAAAATACTACTTCCTTATCTAATTTAAATACCTTAATTTATCCCTTGCTTTCCTTGCTGTAACCTGACAGCTTTCACTGTGTGGAAGCTGTTGTCTTTGTATCCCTAGTAACAGTCGAGGTTTATCGCTCGAGTTGTTTCTCTCACTGTTGATGATTGTCACTTCAGCCCTCCTAGAAAAGTAGGAGAAACTCTTTATAATGTATTATCAGTCTCCCCATATGATTCACTCTGTTTTTGTCCTGCTTCTTGTTTTTTTCCTCTAATCCCTTGGGTATTTCAGGCTTTAACCAGGAATTTCTCTGACACTAATCACCTCCCATCCATCTAGCCATTCCATCCTATAGGTTGTGCAGTCAAATAGCCTGAAGGTGTATGGCATGAAAAACATTGGGAAATGGTCAGAGATTGCATTTGGTGGTTTGCCATCTGGGATTTTTTGCTGCAGTCCATCTGGGTTTGCCATGGTGATTTTGGAACATTTGCTTTCCTTCTCATTAGCTACTTTTGGCTTATGCAAAATATTACTGAAATTGCTTTGAGACACTAATTGTATTCAAGTTGTGGGAGGGGGAGCCTAGAAGATCCTGAAGAGTCTTACAGATGCACTTTAATATGACAGCGATCTTAAACTAGCAACCTTTTCATTTCTGTAATACTTTAAAATAAACTGATGTTGAAGCTTTTTCAGTTACTGCTTTCACCCTAAAACCCACTTTTTTTTATTCGTTTCTGGTGGTCATAACAGGTAGCATATGATTTCTCCATTAAGGTTTCATCATTCTTGTTAGGGTTTTTAATATTTCTTGTTGGTTAAGTTGCTGTGGGGTTCTCTGCAGAGTATCCCAGGATCCAGGCTGCAATACAGGCTATGGTGCTGGCTTGATTTAATCCCTCCACACGGCTAATTTATCTTTTACTTACTGTTTTCAGGCTATCAGAGCTAATTACTTGGAATGCTGGGGAGAGGAGTGGTTTTGGTGTGCACTGGAGAACACTTAAAATGTAATTGAGAAAAATTCTCCCCACTTTTGTTGTTTCTGTGCACTATCACTGCTACCATAGGTCTCTTACTTTGAAGTATTCTTGCAAACTTCAAGTCAGAACCCAACTATTCCCTATTTTCTGTGTATGTTTGCCATGTGTTGGATATACATATGTCTTTTCCTCCGATGTAGGTCATAAAGCCGAAGTGTCAGCTATGTTTTGTTATGAAAGAGTCACTTATTGTAGCAATGAATTGTCTTCACTGAATTCATTTTCACTCCAATGAGGTTTTCAATGAAAGTTTACAGACACTATAGTTCAGGCAGGCAGCCAACACAGAAGGGATTTCTGTTTGTATTTCTTTATTTCGGTGCCAAAGGAGGATTAGCTTGTGCTGAAAGGGGTAGAGAGGTGAGGTAGAAAAGCTTGACCTGGTCTGTACTAGACATTTGCTCATTATTTTATTTTGAGCGTTTTGCAAGTCTTTCTTTACACGTGTGGGCAAGAACGGGTTAAAAACCATGTAGACTTGCCAAAGCTTTACAAATATCTTTACTAGCTTTATTAAACCAAGCTAAAAGAAACCCCCTGTATTTTTTTTCTCCTTCTTTTATTCCCTGCTTCCCCACCTGCCAACACCCCCATAGGATTTTTGGTTTTTCTTTCCAGCCCACACATGTGTAAAAGCCTGCTTGGTACAGGAGACAACTTTTCATAGCTCATTAGCTTGCCTTTCCAGCCCCGGCTTGTCAGTATCCCCCAAATCTGCAGTGTGTTCAGAGCTTTGTCGGGTTGCTTGTGACTGTGTTTGGGTGAGTCCTGCAAATTTTCTGTAACATATCTGGTAATTTATTTGAATGTAGCACAAGCTGGAAGATGGGAATGAGTCTTTGATCTCTGACATTGTGATATCAGCAGGGGAGAAAATAAAAAACACTTCAGAGTCAAGATGTGTTAAATTAGTTGGAAAGTAAATTGACAGAGTGTTGGCAACAAATACATGCTATAAAATCACTAACCCTTTGAGTAAAGTATGGGTATTTTCCAGCAGTGGAAAGCAGTTTTGCCCTAAAGCTTTTGTCTTAGAAAACTGGCTAGTAATAGCAACAGCAAAGGCTTAACATTTCTGGTCTATATCCAAGAACGTATTTGGGGATACCACAGCATTGTCTGAAGAAAATGAAAGTTGTTAATACAGAAAGAAGCTTTTCACATCTTATTTGGAATCCTTAACTATTTATTTAAGGCTGCATTTCTTATTAACAGCCTATCAGGCTGTCGTTTGTGCCAGTACTTCTCCATGTCCCTCTTATTTCTAAGTCAGTTGGTTTTGTAATTTCCTTCCCTGAGCTGCATAGTAAATGTAATGTACTTCATTTAACAACCAAAATATCACAGACTGTCAAAACTGTCAAATGGACTAGCACAGTAAGGCTTTGAAATCTCCACAGTATTTTGAAGAGAATATACAAAGTTTAATCGGCAAGCTATGCTGATCCAAAAAAAATTACCACCCATCCAAACCCAAACAAAAGCCTGAAGTGTTCCCATCATCACCTTTCCGTGAGCTGGGAATCCCCTTGCTTCACAATTTGAAGGTAACTGCATTGCCGAGACGGTAAACGTAGCCTGTACTGTAAGTTAGCAAGTTACTTTCTATATCCAGTGGATTTTGTTGGAGTTTCTGAAATAGCTATTTAACAAGTGTGCATTTAAAACCTTTTAAATCACTTCCTAGAAGCCTTCCTAGAATCCCTTTCCAGAAGTCAACTCTCTGGGCAGAGATGATGTGGTCTAAACTTGTGTGCAGTTCTTCTGCACATAATCCAACACTGTCTTTTCAGGAGCAGTAGCGGGATGGGTAAATCCTGAATGCAGTGCAACAAGGAAAGGTGGAACAACATGGTATCATTCAAATTTAGGCCAGGAAACCAGAGCACATCAAGGAGCAACTCTGAATTAATACAGATCATAGAATCATAGAATGTCTGGACTGGAAGGGACCTCCAAAGGCCATCTAGTCCAACCCCTCTGCCATAAGCAGGGACATCTCCAACTAGATCAAGCTATTCAGAGCTTTATCCAGCCTGATCTTGAATGTCCCCAGGGATGAGGCCTCCACCACCTGTCTGGGCAACCAGTGATGCGCCAGATGGGCCAGGCATGGAGGAGAGCCATCGGGGATGGGAGGCAGAAGGAAGATCAGGAGTTAAACCACTTGATCAAGTTGTTGCCTCACAGAGGAGTATGTAGGATGTGGCTGTTCTCTGCAGGCACGTGTGTAGTAGCAGTTTGCATGCACGGCTGCTCCTCGATCTGCGTGTGCTTATGTGTTTTTTTTGTTTTTTTTTGTTTTTTTGTTTTTTTTTTTTCCAAGGATCCCTCGCTTTTTAATAAGTTCCCACTCTGTTATTGAATTATAGACTTCCTTCCTTAAAACCTCATGTGCCTAGATTTCCCAGTAGTCTCACTGGAACACCTGAGTAGTTTAAACCTGAGTAGTTTAAACAGGTAGCCATTGCAGTTGTTAACATTACTGCAGTTGTTAACAAGAAATAACACGCTCAGCTTGCAAACCTCAAGAATACCTAATTTGTTTGCCTGCCTGCAATGGATCGTCTTCTGTACAGAATACAGATGAAGAGAAATTATTTCAATTCATTCACCCTAGTTCTGGAAACACTTGCAAGCTATCCCATCATTTACTTCTATGGTGCAACTGGTCTTTACCAGCTTTAATGATATCTCAGTTTTGCAGAGAGAAGAGAAACCCTGGAGCAGCTTTCTGAAGCTTCCAGTGTTGGTGATTTTGTTTTTACCTTTAGCAAGCTGGCCATTTTTTCTCCTTAATCTCTAGCTGATGAAAACATAATGTTTGACCATTTTGATTTATAAACCAATAATTTTACACCAGCTATTTAATAATACTTTTATTTGAGAGAGAGATTGGTGCTTTGGAATGTTTTTGAAATGTCCCTTCTTTTTTATTTATTTATTTATTTTTTTTCCTAAATCAGTGTTATGCTTTTAAGGGGATTCACACATGATGTTTAAGCATCTGCATTTTGACAGTACTATTCAGCATTCAGCATGGGTTCTTCATAAGGAGAACATGATTCAAGTGAATCTTGTTTCCTTTTCAGCCATTTAGTTTAAAAACTTATGTCAGAATACTCTAACTGGACCCTTTATAATCCCAAAAGCTTTCCTCCCTTTCCTTGTATTTCTTAGGTATGATATATAACGTGGTGAAGAGATGAAGAATTATTATTACAGTGAAGAAATAGCCCACAGCAAAAAGAGTACGACAAAGAACACATCACTACCTAGCAGCAGCTAATTTGAATTAGGGCATGCATCTTTTCCCACTGATGTATTCCATATTTTTGGTTGGTTTGTGCGCTTTGCTACCCACAATTATGCTCAATTGAGTAGTGGGAAATGCATTTGTATAAAGCTGTCTTCTCTTTTTAAATAGAAAAATTATGAAGCTTGGATTTTAATGCAGAGTTTATTTTCTTATAAAACTCTCCTTTAAGGTATGGCAGACATCAGAAAAAAAAAAAAATACTAATTTTCATTGATAATTAATCCTGCGTTTCTTTATCACATCATAGTACTATATCTTAGTAAGCATATGCTTCTAGGTATTTGAGAGCAATAGTTTGAATACTTTTGCAGTTTCCCTTTTTTTTCTTTTTCTTTCTTAATTTTGGTTGGTTATTTTTTGGGGGTTTTGGAGTGTGGGTTTTTTTCGAGATTATGCAGCTGAACTGTGGGTCAAGAAATGTCATAAAACACTTGTCCTTGTTTTATATCCTTTACAAAATTACAGTTTATGGTATCTTTACTACTAGAAATTTGCATTGGCATTGCACAGCTTTGGTTCTACA
>NW_008623610.1:0-908 GCF_000691845.1 Merops nubicus | reverse complement strand
AAATTTGGTTAGAACTGCATTTTTTAAGTATGCAAGCCAAGGAATGAGATAAAATTCAGTTGACCATTAATATTTTTGGTTTTCAGGGGAGGACATTTATTTTCTTTGATCTTTGAAAACTTGTCTTCCAGTAGATACTCTTGGCTGCCTTCTGGGAAGCTTGGAGTTGTGTTGCAGTGCGCCTCCTGGAGACAGAGGTTTCTGTTGCCTCTTTGTCCCCAGACATGGGCACACATCCAGAATTTTCCACCTTTCCCAGGTTGTGGTTGGCTTAGCCACCACAAGACCAATCCCCTAACACCCATTGGACCCCTGACCTGTCGGTAACCCATCCAGGTATCCTTACAGGACAATGCCTTTGTAAACCCACCTACCTGCCTGTTAAAAACCCCTGGCCCCAAGGCCACACGCTCTTTCGCTTCTCCCCTGGGGTGGGTGCTGTTTCAGTGCCTGCCTCAGGTGTTTTTTGTTTGTTATTTTCATGTTATTAAAACCTTTTATTTTGGAAGAAAGCGATCGTTGCCCATCCCTCCTTTACTCGCCACTGCCCTCCTCTTCGCTGCCGCCCCCCCGGGAGGTACTACTGGGGTCCCGCTGGGGGTGTTTTCTTCCCGGGCAAAACCAGCGGGTGTAAAACCCTCTCAAAATATATTTTTGCATAGTTATAGAGTTGTAAACTTTTTGTCTGCCTCAAGGCATCTTTGAAAAAGAAAAAAAAAAAGTAAGAATATAACATAGTTTAGCATGCAAAAGCTGAGCATTTATGTTAAACCTACACATATCACAGAAAATCTGCCTCGCCGGAAATGTAATCTAAAAATTTTTAGAGAGTTAAATGGCAAATGGTTGTTTAATTTTTATTATTAATGTTGCTAATTATGGACATTATTAGTATTAATTATATATAT
>NW_008623609.1:21973-39251 GCF_000691845.1 Merops nubicus | reverse complement strand
GCCGGCGCCGGCCCCGCCCCTCGCTCCGTCTGTCCCTCGCTGTCCGCGTTCACGGGCGCGACCTGTACTCTGCTGCCGCCCGGACGGGCTGAGGCACTGGGTGCTGCTCTGAGCCCCGGTACAGCTCCACCTCCCGGGCTACGAAATGTACCGTTCGTTGAGTACTTGTTTCTTCTGTCTGCCTACTGTCACTGCTCCCAAGGGCTCGAGCGGGTTAACCTCCGATAGCTGTGCCTGAATGTTTCAGCTTCCCCTCGTCTCTAATTAGACGTCTTTGAAACCTTAACCGCACGCACACCCTTTCCCTTTTGGGAAACAGCACGCAATGCTTTATCCCTGTACAACATAAGTCATCAGGGCTGAAAAATCTCTTGCCCACAACAGAAAAAAAAAAAAAAAAAGAAAGGAAAAAAAAAAGAGAAAGCTTTCTGTGGATTTTCACTCCAGAAAGTTTAAGGATGCAGCTCCACTCTGAACCTCAGCATGGGCTCCCCTGGTCCTAGAAGAGTTTAGCCCGTGGAAGTTGTACAGTTGCACGTCAGTCTGAAAGTGGTTCAGCATCCAGCTGACTCTGCTGCTCTGGGAGTGCTACTGAAAGAAATAGGAGGAGGCATCTGAGCTACAGTGGGTATGGCAGGAGCACTACAGCCTAGATGATGTTAAAGCTGGTGTGAAACCACACCCTATATTCTCATAATATTTCTGGAGGTTTCTACTGATTGTTTATAACTCGCTTTTATTTTTTTTTTTTTAATCTGTCTGTTTATTGAGAGGTTTAGTATCTCAATCAACTTAGTTGAGGAAATTAGGAAAAATAAGGAAGAGTGAATAAAAGCTAAATAAAATTGTTTGGTGTTTTGGCAAGTTGTTAAAAAACTACAAGAAATGATGGTCCACCAGATGGACTCTCAATGGAAGGGTCTAACTGTTGGGTGTGCATAAGGGAAGTGTAAAAAGGTGAGCCGTAAAGTGCTAAAATACCTAGTAACTTTATTCCTAAAATTATTGCGAATACTACTATCAGGAAAACTAACTAGCTGACAAATTTAAACTTGTTTTCTTCTTTAGCCCATGGCAGGAGATGGCACTAGTTTTCTCTCTGCATTTCTTCTTCCACATCCCATTTTACCTGTCTGAAATCTTCCTCTTGATTGCAAGCAGGGTGACACAAATGACTGGCTGCAAACTGGAGCCATCCCACTGTCTTTTTGGCTGTAGTGACCTGAGTATTTCTTATCCTCTGAGTGCCTCCTACCTGCATTTGTTTGAGCTGCTGTTTCTGTAGGGGAGAGACCATGAAGCTGGAAGCATCAGGAAGTAGTTGCTAATGGTTCAGGCAGGCTCAGCAGCTGAACTTGGTCAAAGGCAAGCTGTTTGCCCCGGTGTTATCTATGTGACCCGTTCAAAAGGCCCTAAACCTGATGCTGGCCACAAGGTACTGAAAATATCAACTCACCCTTCCTTACTGACATCAGGGTTAAAGATAAGCAAAGTAATCACAGCCATTAGTCACAACTCTATTAGCCCTGAAGAAAGAAGGCAGGTCCTTACCATTCCTTTCTTATGCGTTAAGTAACTACCTCTTTTCTACAGGATTTTCACATATGTTATTCTCACTGGATAACGCAATTTCTTTTCAGAGGAAAAAGTAGAAAGATTATAATTTAAGCCCAAAGTATTTTACATAAATCATGAACTCCTATGGTTTTAGTTTGCAGCTGATGATAAGAAGGCCGTAAAGAATGAGGTGTCCTGCCCAGAGCCGCAGGACATTGCTCTGTGTTGTGAACTCTGCAGGAGAAACATGAGGGGTGCACTTAGTGCAGGGAGCCGAGCACCTCTCTGTGTTACTGCATGTTACCTTTTGTAATTTGGTAGAAGAAACTTCTCATGTCTGTCAGATTGTAGGGTACAGGTTTATTAGCAGTGCCTGAATGCACATTGATGCAAACTTTTTATCCCTAAAGAATCTTACCTCACTTTTCTCAGCATCGCCTAAGTCTGCTAGCACTGGACAAACCTATGAGCCAAGTGAAGTACATCTTTATTGTAGGCAAGCAACACTACAGGGCTGAAAAAAGATAACTAAAACAAAATAAAAATGTACACCACACTTACAGATTATGTTTAAAAGTACGGTTGGCTGCTGTTCTTTGCCCTCTTTCAGGCTTCCACATCTTTAACCCAGGGTGAAGGTGCTAGCTGTAGAGCAACACCTGATCCTCAGACTTCAGTCCCCAGAGAGCTCCTAAGGCTAGTCTTAACTGTAAGCCTGGTTGATCTAAAGTGTTAGTTTGTAGCTGGATTGCTTCTGAATTTAGCTCACTGCTCAGGGGTGCATTCACACTATGGCGAAAGGGAGTGCTGGTTATGAGGCAATGGGAGTGTACTGGTTTTCCTCTTCTGAGGCCCACACAAATGTATGCTGGCCTGAAAGGTTGGTAGTGTGGCTACCTACCTCCAGAGATTTTCATCTCCAGGCCAGTCTCCCCAAGTTATCTTTTCTTGGTTTAAATGTTTTCTTTCTCTTCTTGTTCTTTGTCTGTATCTCCCCCCACTTCCTTTCTGTTCCTATTTTAAGTCTGGCTTCCTGGATTTTCTCCAATAGCTTTGCAGTTTTGATGACTCACATCTCTTGGTTTGGTTTGGGTTTGTTACCAGTGCATCCTTTGGGATGCTGAGTTCCCCTCCCCTCTCACCTTCCCAGCAGGAAGTCTATTGTATGCAGCCTTAATTTCTTCCTTCTCAGAACAGATAGTACTCATTATAAAATCCTGAACTGACATTGCCACGTTTCACATTGTGCTTCACAAAATGCATGAGATGGGAAACAATTGCATTTAGCTTACTGTTTTGGTCCTGGTTGTAATGTTTTACAGAGACACAAATTCTTTATTAGAACTTCTCAGCTGTTTCTTCTTGAATTTTTGGTCACTTTAGTGTAACAGAAAGATAAGGTTTATTTTTTTAGTGATAAATGAGATCATGAAAATGTTAGAACAGCTGTAAAGTGTCAGAACAGAAGTCTACCCCTGCCACCCTACCCCCAGTATCCTGCCTCCAACTGTAGCCAAAGCAAATGCCTAGGGAGGGAAGTAAGGACAGAACAAGCACGTAGGGATCCTTCCCTGAATATTTGCCCAGCCTCTGGGAATATAAAACTCAGAGGCCTCCAAGAGGTTGCTGGGTTCTTTGTGTGTGTGTGTGTGAATGTAACAATCCTCCATTAATTTCCTACCCATAAATTTGTCCAGTCTTCCTCAGAGCCTTTGTAAAATTTTAGCACCCACAATAACAAGACAAGGAGCAGCACAGCTTGACTGGCATTACAGGAAAATAGAGCTCCTTTAGTTTGTTTTGAATTAGCTGTCTGGTTTTAGCTCTTTGCAGTTTTAGAAGAAGCAGTGAGCATCCCATCCCCCTGTGTTCATCTCCTCACTAAGCACCTTCCCACCCCACAATCTCATTTTCAGGCTGAAGAAACATCATTTACTTAATCACACCCCACAATCAGCAGTTCACGTTTCGTTGTATTTCTCCAGAGCATCATCCGATCCTGTTGAAACAGCAGCATCTTCAAAAAGTTTGAAGCAGCTTCTCTGACGAGCCCCTCAGAAGTGGTGTGGGGCAAGTCCACAGATCTTCTACACTGAACACAGGAGCAAAAATTTAATGCAATGGCAGGATCTAGTTGTCTCTGACAGACTTCCTGTGCTGCATGAATTTGAAAAGGACTATGTTATTAGTTCTTATAGACTAGACACAGTTATACTGGCATGTACTGTTGTCGGCTTCCTGTTGCCCTTTTTCAATTCCTTCTTGAATGATGATTTTGTGCCTTCATTATAGCGTTCTCTGTTTTCATACCACCTGCAAGGATTTAAAGTGCATAGATGTTAATTTTAGTTTTGTTTTTAGCAAGCATCTTCATTTTTAAGTGTCTCTCCTTTCTGAAGTTGAGTACAGCTGTGGGGGAAATTTGGGGTTTCTGCTGCAAAAATAGAGTATCTAAATGTACAATCGTTGCTTATACTAACACATTTGGTTTGTTGTCATAATCTAATGAGTTTATATATGGCTAAATTAACAATAGAGCATAACTAAGATATATACAAGAAAAAAACCTCGAACCCTCTGCACTTACATACTTAAAAGAAGCAATAAAGCTGGTACAGTAAGACAAACTAACCGATATTAATAATTTTAAGTTAAACTAGTTATATTTTCCTCCATTGATCAAAGCAAGTCTGTGTGTTGTATCCATGAGTATATAATTGAAACTATTTTGTTGTTTAACAGAAGCATTCATTATCTTGAACTACAACAGCGTTTCAGTATGCCTCAAAATACCTGAGGGAAATTTAATTCTGAATCTTTGTTAGTGTTTGGGAACATCACCTTCCTCTCAGTGTTCAAATCTCTTCTATGCTATTTTGGATATATTTTACTTATATTATTGAAAGATAATATGCTTCATTTAACTGCTATGTAGTTGCTGCTTACCTTACTGGCTTTTGCTCACCATTAAGGGAAGAGATGAACAGGCTTGGATGAAAGAGCTGAAGTGGAAGCACTGTGGAAAGATGAGAGAAGAGCAACCTGCTATTTAATATTCTTCTCATAGTTGTAGGACCCATCTGTTAATTAATACCACTTGCAGTCACTTGATTCATTAACAAGGCATGGGGGAGAAAAAGGCTTTTCTGTCGTAAATACGACATAAATACAGCCTTGACAAATAGAGTGTCCAACTCACTTTTAAATAGGAAACACATCTTCACATTCCTAAACAAGAGGCTGCCTCTGGTTCTGAGAGAAGACAAGGCTGCTGCACTATTTGATTTTTTTTTCTTTAACCAAAACTGTTCTTAATACTGCCACCTTTCTGAGGTTCCCTTACAAGTAAAACATCCTGTAATCACACCCCATGCAGAATCAGGAAAAACAACACATACCCAACTAGGTCTTCCTAAAACCAAGTGTCGTGTGAATGACTAGGACAAAATAGAAGTTGTAAAACTGCATTCCAGTCTCTGGATATGAATCTAGATATGATAAGTATGGATCTCTGGGTAAGAAAGAGGCACTCCCTTTGAAGTGTAGATTTCTTGGAAACTTCTTTTAACTGCTTGTAATGTTTCATTTGATAAAGCAAGAAAATAAAATGTGCATACATGTTATTTTGGTCACAGCATGTGTATTAAAACATGTAATTTATTTTTTTTAAAATAGTAAAGATGCAGGAAAAGGTAGCTGCATTATCTACAGTGCTAATATATTAATTTTAATAGATTTAATTCTACATCAGGGCTTCACTTTGGATGGTGCATAAGTCTTTCTTTCTATGAAACTTGCATAGACATAGGTATTTCTCAAATCTTTTATTGTAGAATTTTGTTTCCATGTGGTCTTGTTTTTAAAAATAGCAAGTTTTCCACGACAGTATAGTGTATTGGCAGATTTGTTGAATGTATCTTGCTCTTAATGGCTCAGTTCTTCTCATACAGGAAGAGATCAGACAACAATTTCTATAGATGTGCTTTAACTTTACAGTTAAGTAGAACTTAGAAGCTGCTGCTGAAAGGGATGACTTTCCCTCCTCCCTTGTCACCACCACAGACTAATCATCATGCTGCTGCAAGCCACTACCTGGTACAGTAGTAAACAATTTAATATATTTTTTTCAGCTTTAGTTTTCTAACAAGTTAGCCACCTGAACTGATGCACACTGTGACCACCTAACCACTAGATTTAACAGAAGGGAAGTGGTGGGAGCACACACCCTGGGCTGGGGAAGAGTCGAGCAGGGCGATGTGCCCTGACAGCAGCTGAGACTTAGGCAGCTATAAATATGATGTGAAACCTCACACCTGATCCCTCCAAAATGCAGTGTGTCTTTAATGATGCCTGAATGCAAGAATTCTGCCATTGAAATAAAGAACATTTGATGTTTAAGGAGTCAGTTCTTCTACTGTTTACTGCTATATACTCTTATAGTGTAAGGGAGAAATCATATCTGTCTAGATACATTTGAATTCTATGGAGAGTTGATTTTCAGAGCAGCACAGCTTATGGCTGGCCCTACTAAAGAGCAAGACAATTGTGGTGCTCTGCCCTAAGATATGTAAGATTAATCTGTCCAGTTTTTTAAGGTGGGGTTTTATTTATAAAGAACAGAAAGAGGAGGGCAGCATAGTTAATCCTGTAAATATGATAATATTCCTTAAAAAACACAAATCAGACAAATCAGCCCTTTTGATTGTGTAACTTGAAGAGAAGGTAAACTAATGTATTGCTGAATTCCTAGAAAGGGTCACATGGCGTTGCAGATTCTTACCATGTACAGAAGTGCATGTTCCCTGTCCTGATATTTCTGGCTGGAGCTGATAGCTGAGCTCCTGATGCTGGTAGGGCTGCATCCTTCTGTTACAATGAAAGTACTCAGAAAATGTGACTCCTGCTGAAGGCCCTCTTACACCATAACCCGCTTTGCCTGGTTGTGCTCGCATGGATATTCCCCAACACTCAAAGGAGCTCACCCAGTCTCTCTTGGCAACAGGGGGAAAGACCTGGGCATATCAGAAGTTGCATGCTCTCTCTGCCTGGTCACCAGTGGACAGTAGAATAGGACAAGTCCATCCTGTTTTCTGGTCCTCGGTTTTACATATGCTGTGGAGGGAATGTATGGGACAAGACTGCCACTCCTTGTTAGCACTGGGAACATGCTCTGCTTGGCTACAGAATGCACAGCTAACAGCAGATGTGATCTATTTATGTGGTTCATGTCATAAGAAGCAATTGCTCTGCCAGAGGTAGTGAGCATGCAGTGTTTCTAAACACAGAGACCTTGCACAGCAGAGGAATTGTGGTATGAAGCTTGAGCTGGGGGCCTATTACAGACATGGATCTCTGGCACTCCTTCATCTCCAATTGCTGCCAGAGCCTCAGTATGCTCTCCCCTCAGCATCCTTTGCCATCCCCGAGCCAGGAATGGATGATCAGGAGATGCACTTGCTGAGATTCTCTATTCCTTTGCAAAAAACGGGAAAGTTTGGATTACATCTTGCCAGCGTTCAGATCTGAGAGCCACCAGGGAAGAACAGTTGACTCTCAGCCTCAACTCAAAGAGCTCCTAGGTGGAATCCTGTGATATTTTGCAAGATAGAAAAAAGTCTGGCCAATATATGGTCATGGGCAAGGCAAGCAGCCCATTGCCCAGTAGTATCCTGGTATTTCGTAGGGGAGATCAGGATGCTTGGTGGAGGTGGAGAAGCTGTCGAGTGGCTCTGAGAGCTGCGCGCACAGTGCAAACCATTAACACTTGCTGTAGTGCAGCTGACTACTCCCACAGGAACTGCCACGGTTGCCAGAGTTATGGTGTGACTCTGGCTAGTGCAAGTTTCCCTGAACGAGGGTTATATCCAAGATGAAAAGGGCTGGTTGCATGCAGGCATATTGAGTATTGCTGTCCTCCCTGAAGGGAACATATCCCTTCCAGATCATGAAGTTTCTTCCCTGCCAAGAACTCTCACAAGTGCTCGGGGACTCTTGTTACCAGTGACAGGAGCACCTAGCTGCTTTTTCATATTCACCTCCTAGACCATCTATAGGAGATATAATGCCAAGTTTCTTGTAGGTGTCTCAAATCTTTCAGTCTTGACATGGCCTCTTATGGCTATGGGCATCCCACTTAGCCCACCTGGCAATTTCTGTCATTGCACCCATAAGGAAAAGAGTCCACTAACAGCTTTTTAATGACATATTTGCTACAGAACCACGTGGTGCAAATGTTACTGATCCACAGACTCAGCATGATACAGCCTTTCTGCTGATCCAAATAGGAGCTATGGAGCAATTCTCTGCTCCTTTAAAACAATGGAAAACTAAGGAGAACTTCAGAGGCTACCACAGTGTGCTATAAGTTTTATCACTTGATCTAAAAAAAACCTTTGATGGTGTTGCTCTATTTTACAAGAATAAGAAAGAAACTAAGTACTACTGAAGAAGAAAGCTCATCAGTGCTCCTTTATGCTGTCTTACATGTCACATAATCTACTTGAAATGATGCTAGTTCATTGGGCCAACACAGCATATAGACCAATTTTTTTTGTCACACTCCTTTAATAATTCTTATTCCTTTATTTTTCTTTCTCTTCTTGGGTTATTCAAGCATGCACTTAATCTTGTGTAAGTAGTTATGAAGAGAGGAGTAGCTCTCACTTCAGGAAGTGTTAATTGATAAATTTCATTTCTCTTGAAGATCTTGCTGTTTATTGGCATAAGTAGTTTCCATGGGCTGCAGTGGGAGTTTGTGACAGCTTGATTGGAGGGTTTGTCTCTTATGTGCAAGAAAAGGACAAGCAAGATAGGTCTAGCATAATAATACGTATTATATTAGCAGTGTCCAAGCATTCGTGAACCTTACCCTGTCCACCAGACTGGTTGTAGGCAAAAGCAGACTAAGAAATCACAGAATCATTTATGGTTGGAAAGGACCTTTAAGATCATCAAGTCCAACCATTATCTAACCCTACCAGGCCACTTCTACACCATATCCCTGAGCACCCTATCTACACATCCTCCTCTCCTTCCAGGAGTCCTGTGGGTCCAGCTCAATATGTCCCTCTCCTCCTGTCTCCCCACTTTGAGTTACCACACACCACACTAGGACCTGCGATGACTTGTTCTTACTTTATACTCATATTTCTTCAACAGAGCCATGACTGGGAGGGAACAGGATGCAGAGAGCCAGCCTGTGGCTCATGCTCATGTTCCTCCACACCCTGCATAGGTCAGAACCATGGGTCTGCACACAGTGAGAGATTTCTGAAGGCTGCAGCAGAAGAGCTGGTGATCCAGAAACACAGATTACTGCATGACAAGACAAGAGGCTGAAACCTTGTTTGAACTCGTAAGCAACTCGTTTTGCAATGCAGCTAAACAGGTACACCCAACCCACAGCCAGTCTGTGAGGCTGGTGCTTGGTACTGGAGTGGGACATTTTTCCCGCTTTGTGAATTCCAATGGGATGACCATTAAGATCTTTCTTCGGTAAACACAAGAGGGCACTCCCACCTCACTTCTAAATGACTTACAGCACTTTGAAGTTCTTGATGGAACAACACAGAACTGCAGCTACTCCTTTGTACATGCTTTGATAACACAACCACCATTACGCATTTATAAGCATTTCTAGACTGTACATTTATAGGACGTATTTAAGAAACATGTTCTTAGTTTGATGCTTTTTGCAAAATGGTATGTATGAATTAAAAAAAAAAAAATTTAATCCTTAATCTCAATGAAGTAAAAACAAAATTCATATGTCCCTGTAACCAGAACTGCACTGAAACTGGGGGACTACAGGCTACTTTTTAGGATTTCAGGTGCATTCTCTTATGGAAACAAGCACTACTTCTTTTGTCTACAATAGCAAATTCACTAAGAGGAACTACAGAAATGGGGAATGAGGTCTAAATTTGTTATGCTTGCCAACAGTCACATGTTTTGAAGTAGAATGTCAGTGATTCATTCACGTTTCCCTTACCTGCTTGCTCTTGTCTGCTGGGTGTGTTGTGCTGTTGATTCTTTGCACACCCTGGTCACTTACACAAGAAAAAATGTATTTTAAGCTTATCCAAGGGCCTCTCAGCTGTTGGAGTCAGTCTCACTTGATCACTCAGAAAGTTTTGAACAGCTTTTTATGGCATCCAGCACAGTAAATAAAAATCTAGGCTTGTAAAATGGTTTTTGTGCACATTTTAAAATACAAATAAGAACCATAAGTAATAAAAATGCAAATAAGAACCTTGCTTGTTGAAAGGAAATATAAACATACAACCCCCAAACTCCACTGTACTAATTATCTCAATTTAAATGCTTGCACTTCCTTTGCTCGAAGAGAGTTATTTGGTATGATTTAAAGCTTTTCCATGGGGAAACAAATTTTAACTGCACTTTCAGCCTCTTCACATTCTTTCTGCATGGTGTGTTTCTGCCCTGTTTTTGTGTGGATGGGATGCACTTTTGATTTTCACTGAGCAGTTCCCTTCCTGTGAAGGCTGTTCCAGTCCCGGTTTCCTGTACAAGATGAAAATGTGAGGCAGTAGAATAAAGAATGGGGTGAGAGAAAGGAGCCCTGACAGTCTCCAGTGGCAGATATTAGAGCTGCATATGTGAGTCTTGTCCAGATGCACTTTGTGATCTTCTTCTGCTTCTGTTGATCATTATGTGCTGCACCACCATTTTCTTAAACATCTCTCCTTGACAATTCATACCTGACTACTTCATAAAGCAAACAGTTAAGTATGGTTCAAAAAGATTAAAAGCTGGTAAAGTGTAATTTCTTAGAAAAATATTGAGTTTAACTGGATTTTCTGTTATTAGCTGCTTCTCAGAAAAAAAAGCCAACTTGTTTAAAAGCTCATATTTTGCCTGAAACAAATGGAGTAGTGGCAGATTCTTTCAGGTCGAAGGGTTCATTTAATTTCCAAGCATGACTTTCTCCTCAGAAATAGCAAATAATTTACAAGTATGGATGTTTCTGAAGTGATGATCATAAGAGCTGACTTTTAGGTCTTTTAATGAACTGTATGGAAAAGGCTGGCTGCTCTATAGAAGGCCACCTCTACCAGCACCAGCAAATTATTCCCTCTGGGAAGGGTCAATAGTGATTATTAAAACACAAGAAATCAGTTTGAAATGAAAGTGACCATCCCATAAGATTTGTTTTTCCTATAAATGCTCATTTTTATGTTTGGTAAAGTTTAGACAGGAGGAGGAACTCATAGAAAGTAGTATAATTTGAAAATATATTGTATGCTTGTTATGAATCTGTCCATGAGAAATTCTTGTAATTAATTATTTCAGTTATTTATTACTTCTAATTATTTATTATTTACCTATTTCTATTTATTTAAGGTTGCACTGTAAGGCACATAAATCCCCTCCTCCATGGCAGACAAACCTGTTTCCCAGTAATTTCTGCTGTCTGCCTGAGAGAGATGCAAGGTGCTCTGGCAGGCTTGGAGGTGTGCTGGTGCAGAGTGACAGACTGATGGCTGCACTGGAGACTGAAAGGCTGGCTAGCACTTGTATTTTCTTCAGAAAAGGATGACTGCACTCTCTTTCCTTTGAAAGAAAAGTCCAGGAAAATTTGCAGCAGCTTCATAGGAGCTCATAAGTCTTTGTCAGGTCTGGTCAAAATTGGTCAGTGAGTATAACAGGTACCTAGGAAAGATCATCCATATAAAAGAATCACATAACCTCTTATATTTTGGGAAACCAAATAATTTTTTTCCTGTGTTTTCTTTGTTTTAGTTCTACTGAATCAGGACAATTAAGAAAGAATTTCAATAACTTTTAATCTCTCTTTTTTGTAGTAGAGTTTTTATCTTCTGTTACTCTAAAGGTCTCAAATGGAAATGAAATACATCTCACATTCTCTCTGCAACTCCGCAACAGTGGATATGGTCATCCTGAAACTGCCATGCTGGCTCCATCGTGAGGACTAGCATATAGATCTGCTGATCTATGCAGTGACTAAATAAAATGTGCAGCCACTGTGGATGCAACTGTTTTCACATCAGCTCCTGCTTTCATGACACTTTTAAGGTGCAACAAGAATAAAATAAAACAGCATTACAACCACAAATGTTTTTTTTTACTCTGTCTTTGGGCTGTTTATGGAAAAATTTGCATTTTGTGCAAGCATCTCCTGGTGCACAGGGCATGCTGCAGCACAGGGGGAGAGTCCTGCAGGACTGGAGGCGACATGAGGACACGCTGAAGCCAGTGCTGTCCAGGGGTAGCCAGTCTCAACAGCTTAGACTCAGTTACTAACATATGCCAAGTGATTTGTAGCAATAAATAGTTAAACTGCTCTCTCTATGGTTAGGCATCAATTTCAGATGTGTTAAAACAGGACAGGAAACAATCGCCAATGAGAAAACTTGTGAAATGCTGAACACCAAAAATGTTAGTTTAAATCATATTTGGAAGTAAAGTAACAAAAATGTTTTGCTTATAGCATTGGTGGATAAAGGTCCTGAAGCTAGATCTTGAGAAGGATAAGTCCTGAATCTCATCCACACTCAAAAACATGAGTCGCATTTAGTTCCATGGCTGCCTGCCCAGAGAAACCTGTCAGGGTTAGTGACAGAGCAGCTTCCCTCAAATAGTGTGGAAACCATCCAGTGGGCAATAAAGACTGAGGATGGATTGTTTTGAAAGAATATACAAATAATGCAGAGTATTAGTGTACTTGATAGTCTGTATAGAAATTCAAGGAGCAATTCAGGGAGGAAAATCAGCAAGAAGAATTAAATGGAAAATTGTGAAGCAATGCAACAATAATTCTAATTGATGGAATGAAAACTTGATTCATCTTATGTGTGTAGTATGAAAATGGGACAGAAAAAGAAGACGTAAAAGTGTTCCTGTTTGCATATATAGTAACTGCATCATCTACTGACATCAGAAGTCCTTCAACTGACTTTAGTAGACCTTTAATCAAAATTTATGTCACTGAGAAATAGTAGAATGGAGGCAAAAGAGCATATATAGTATGAAAAATAAGAGGCAGTGCTCTAGCCATCTGCTGCAGGCAATCACCAGCCAAAACAAAGTGTCTGGAAAGCTCCTGAAATTCCAGATGAAGCATCCCCAAAATTCTGCTGAGCAGAAATTTCTCTTGAAGAGTAGAACTGTGCAATGGGATGGTCTTTAAGCTTCTTGGCCATTTATTCTGTCCAGAGTCTTACTCTTTAGGGATGTTAGTGCTTTTAAAATCTGTCTTCAACAAGAAAACTGTTAGGACATTGATGAGTAAAAAAAGAGGACTTTAACACATAGCTGTTAGTTAAAAATTGGTAAAAGTAAAAATTTTTAAACTCTTGATGTAGTTGTACAACGTTCATACATATCTGTCCTACTAAGAATAAGCATAATATTTGCATTTTAAAAAATACGCGTGAAAGATTTAATTTTCATAGGAGAAAAGCACCTATGGGTGTCAGTGGAACTTACTGGCAGAACAGATACCAGTAAACTTAAAAAAAACCAGTTCAAGTATGACATGCAGTCTCATGGTGAGTAATGTGTGGTACTGGTTTCTAATGAACACACCCCATGCTGGAGAACTGGTCAGGTTTTGCATGCAAAGCTACAAAGTTAGCTGATGAAGCCAACAGAAAAGGTGCAGCTCTTATTTTGTGATGTGCTTAGTGCATTTCCATGGGACCCAGCAGAGGCTGCCTTGATAATGATCATTGTTCTAGGAAAAAAAGCAAGTCTGAAAACCCAATTTAACAGTGGGAAGGAAAAGGAAGTGACATTGATTTGGAAGCAATGTACAATAAAGACTTGTAAATTTTTGTATCTTATTTTGGATATTCTCAATCTCACCCAAGAAAAGGGCTTCAATGCATAATAAGTTGTGGAGTGTTGTAGGCATTCAAAGCAACCAGGAACATTTTTATCCTGAGGTCAGGGTTCAGAGCTCTCATTAGAGTGATTAGCATAATATCATTTGTACTTTATGTTGTATTATATACAGTGTATTATGTATGTCATATATTTATGTACTGCATAATATATAGCTCTTTATGCACGTGTGCATATGTGTATCTAGATCTCTCTGTATACAATATGTATCTATGCTATGTAAGTTGGTGTTATATGTATATATGTATATCCAGCTCAATTTAGGTTACTGCTTCAGAAGGACATTTTGCTGCTTGGTGGCATTTACTGTGAACTGGCATCTCCTCCCTGTCTTTCCTCACTGCCCCACCCTGTGGGGAAGGCACTATGGGATGAAAATACCACCTGAGATCTCCCTGTTGACAATGTTAGGGTTTGTTGATTGGGGACTACAGGCAGTTCCAGCTCTGCAAACACACAGAGCAGCACAAAGAATAGAAAGTAAAAATTAAATCACCTTTATTGCCCATCTTAACATTAGCTTTACACATTCAGAAGATGAGAGGTGCTTGATTAAGTAAGATTATGCTGTCAGTCTGAGGTTATTCAGAGAAACTTCAAGTTTTATCAGTTGCTACAGAATAAGCAATAGAGAATAGGCCCAGCTCACTATGATTTTTGGGGATTTTATTTCATCGTTAAAATATTTTGTTACTCTTAATGGGGCATTCAACATTCAAAGTGCATATAACAGGCTTTCTGTAATCCTCTGTTACAATCAGAAACAGCAAAGGTTAAAATTTTGGATGTAAATAATTATGGCTACAATTTTTACTCAGCTGTTACTTGGCCAAAACTCCTATTAACTTCAATAGATGCATAACACAGATAATATAATTTTTAATGCTGGTGAGATTTTAGTACATTGTATTTGTCCCCTCTAATGTTTCAAATGCCAGCCATTTTAACTGCAATACTTATCAAGCTCACCGAACAATTAACATACATTAAAATGCATTAGAGTTTGTAGAGTATTTTATAGTTATTATTACTGCAATCGTAAAATATTTGGGTGCATTAAGAAGAGTGTGACCAGCAGGTCGAGTGAGGTTCTTCTTCCCTTCTACTCAGCCCTAGTGAGACCACATGTAGAGTACTGTGTACAGTTACGGGCTCCCCGCTTCAAGGGAGACAAGGAACTACTGGAGAGAGTCCAATGGAAGGCTACAAAGATGATTAAGGGACTGGAACTTTTCTCTTATGAGGAAGGGTTGAGAGCCCTGGGTCTGTTCAGCCTGCAGAAGAGAAGTCTGAGAGGGGATCTTATCAATGTTAATAAATATCTAAAGGTCAGAGGTCAAGAGGATGGGGCTAGTCTCTTTTCAGTGGTGCCCAGTGATAAGACAAGGGGCAATGAACACAAACTGGAGCACAGGAAGATCCATCTGAACATAAGGAGAAACTTATTGACGCTGAAGGTGGTGAAGCACTGTAACAGGCTGCCCAGAAAGGTTGTGGAGTCTCCTTCTGTGGAGGCTTTCAGGACTTGACTGGCTGCATTCCTGTGCAGCCTGCTCTAGGTGAACCTGCTTTGGTGGGGGTGTTGGACTAGATGATCTCCAGAGGTCCCTTCCAACCCTTACCATTCTGTGATTCTGTGCAAGGCAGCGGGGCTGTGGTTTGTCAAGCTTGCTCTGTCTGAGCTTTTCCTGACATGCCTGTGGCTTTGTTTTGCTTGGTCTAGCTGTGACAGCAGTTTCTCTAATTGACTAAGTGTCTGTGGTTGATTTGTTTTGCTTTTGTTTATCTTTCTGAGGTACAACCATAGTTCTGTATAGATGTTGTGATAGGCAGTTATTCTGTACATAGAACGAGATATTTATGGCTCTAGCAGTGATGCAGTGGGATTTCCCTGACCCAGATGCAGGACCTTGCACTTGGCCTTGTTGAACCTCATGAAGCTGGCATGGGCCCACCTCTCAAGCCTGTCAGGGTCCCTCTGGATGGCATCCTTTCCCTCCAGCGTGTCAACTGCACCACACAGCTTGGTGTTGTCTGCAAACAAGCTTATGGAGCACTCAATTCCACTGCCCATGTAGTTGACAAAGCCGTTAAACAGCGCTGGTCCCAGCACTGATCCCTGAGGATCACTACTCATCACTGGTCACCACCTGGATATCAAGCTGTTGACTGAAACTCTTTGAGTGTGGCCATCCAGCCAATTCCATATCCACTGAGTGGTTCATCTGTCAAGTCCATGTCTCTCCAATTCAGAGACCAGGCTGTCATGTGGGATAGTGTGAAGGACTTTGACGGCTACTCATATAGCAGAGTGGTAGGCACCAATGAATGTGCTCCTAAAAGGAGAGGGTTATGTAAAATATCTCCAGTAAAGTTCGACTCCATTTTTACAGTATGGTGTTCTTACTCAAATTGGCCTGTATGGAAACTTTAGATTACAACAAAGTCACAGGTAAGCCTAAATTTATCACGTTCCTACTATGCATTTTCTACAGTAACTCACATTGTTGTTATATTATGACTCTGTTGTAATGCTTTGTAAAATGTATGCCTTAACTCATTTTTCCTCATCTCCATAATGATACACTGTCCCTATCTGTAATGTGTAAAAGCAGCAGAGTGATACTATATAAAATTCTAGAAATGCACTGATCAAATTATGATACAGTTCTCATGCATCATAAAAATTATGATAATGTGTCTTCTGCACAAGATTTATGGGACTACATTCTTTGTTACATTTCTTCTTCTGTTCATATTCTCTCAAGCATTTATAAATACTTGGGTATAGCTATGAAGAATGTCAAGTACTCTTTGTTACCGTGGGTCTCAGGACTGAAGTAATTATGAAACTAAGTTTAGTTCAGAATACACTGTGGGCTTTAGAGTTATGTTTAGAATTATTGTTCTAAGTTTCAGGATGATATATTCTTCTGCTCATGTAAGTGGACTGGGGGGGAGGGGGCAGCGCAATTTATAATAGGCTTTTGTTCCCAACTAAAGCAAAAGAATAATTTAGCAGCAACTAGTCTCAGGCAGCAGAGATCAGGGGGAAAGTCTGGAGCAAGGATGTTTCATCCTTGGTGGATGTTGACCAGAATGGAAAATCCTGTCAGACTGGACATACGTAAGTCCATGGGTCCTTATGGGATGCACCCATGCATACTGAGGGAGCGGGCTGATACATGCACACAGAAATAATTATCATTAACATCGTAACTTCCATTTTTAACAGTCAACACAGAAGATACCCAGAAAATTTAAATCAGAGTAATTCCAGTTGATTTTCCTTGCCTGTACAAAGGACTTCCAATCCATTCATTATGTTTTTGCTGGAACACCAGGGCTTTCATCTCATTGTGTTAACGTATATTGGAAGAGGAATCACCTTACCTGAATATGGAGACTTACAGCAATTTTGGAACAAATTAATAGTGCATCAGATTCCCCTGCCTTGGGGACAGCGACTTCCATCAGAGGGGCTGGGCAGGTAGCTGTGGAAGATATCAAGGCTAGCCAGTACACTTCTCATGTTGTTCTGTCATATCAGAGACCTTAGGTTCTCCAGCTTCCTCTCACTTTTCAGTCTGTCCATTTGCAATCTGCGGTAATGTTGCTGCTGTTATTTTGGTAAAACAGCCATACACTGCATGTCTGGACAGCTGTAGTGACCAGAATTGATTTATCTTATCTTATTTTATTTTATTTTATTTTATTTTATTTTAATTTTATTTTTTAGAATACTGCTTTAAAGGATTAAAAGGTTTCTTAACCTCATACAAGATAATATGACTAGTGCACAGTTTTAGCTTGTGTGGCAATATACTTTGTGCTT
>NW_008623609.1:0-21857 GCF_000691845.1 Merops nubicus | reverse complement strand
TCAGTAGGGATGATTTTTTTTCCCTAGATGCCTGGCCATTTAAATTATCTTCTTTATTTCCTCTGCCTCCATTCAGCCAGTCTTGCTCTTGCATGTTGCATTTTCACTCAACTAGTGTTACAGAAAGCTAAAATGGTTTCATCTGCTACTTATATTTTTTAATGAAAACAGATGGACCTTATCACAGCAGATAATACACGTTTGGCCCCTAGGATATATAATGGTATTAGTTTCTTTTTGACATGGGTAGGCAGGCTCAGTAGGGGTAAAAATAGGTAATATTTTTATATTACATATTTATATATTTTATGTAATAAAATAGCTTACCCTATGTAAGGGGTATAGCCATGACTTCAAATTTAAAGACAACTTTTCATAAAGTGACACACTTGAAGAAATCTGATGAAATTCCTGTTGTAAGAGCAAAGGGCTGCAACAGCTAATGAGTTTTTTTTCTAGGGCATTCTTTTTGCAGAAACTGCCCATCAGTTAAGCATGGTAAGAGGAGACATTAAACCTTTAGTGTGTCATCTCAGAATTGAATGGATGTGGAACAACAGCAAGAGCCGACTCTGATCAGCAGCAATCCATTTCTAATCAAAAACTCATCTTGCTCTCCTTAAAGCTAATTACAAGTGAAGAGTGCAGCTCCCTGTCTGAAAAACACAACTCCACTTTTGATCGATGAAGATTTGCCTCCTCATCTTGAAATACGACATAATTTTCTTTTGTAATACATTATTTTTATGCCCTTGAAATAAAAGGGAACAAAGGGTTGTGGGACAGTGAGATTTCCTTCCTGATTTATTGAAAGAACAGCATGGCACTACTGTGGTATTATAGCTGCTCTTCCAAAAAATGGTTAGAATTGGCTTGTGTCTCTTCGTTCTGCTGTACCTGTTTTGTCTCCTGTAGGGGGCAATTTAACACAAGCTATGCACTTCTGAGCAGCATAGGCTGGCAAGAAAGGATGGTTCTACCTTTGGTAACGGAGGTTGAAGGATTTATTTCCATTTAAAAGAACCTGAACAAGCCTTTTTTAGCCTGAACAAGCTAAAATTGATTTGTGTGGCTGCCTGCCCATAATATCTTGCAAGTGGCTGCTTAGACTGTTAAAGTGCAGAAGGGTCACTGTGCTCCCAGGGGCACATCGGCTTTTCCCAGTCCTGTCAAAGGTCAAATGAAGCTCTCTGAATTTCCTTCTTTTCCAGAAGACAGTCCCTTCAGCACAGGCTTGGGGACATCATCTGGATATTTATTTTTTTTTTTATGTATTGCTTTTTTCCCCTTCTACCTGAAAGATAAAAGGAATGCATTACCATGAATAAATCACTGGTCTTGGCAGTACTGCTGCTTGACTACCCATATGAGTGTCTTAAAGGCAAGCCTGAACTCATGGCTAGGCCACTGGGCAGGCACTCAGGATGCTCAGGGACATTTATCCTTGCCTAGGCTTCTGCCTGCTTGCCCTTGAGAAGTCGTGTCCTCTCTGTGCCTCAGTTTCATGAGCAAAAAGAGGGCAACAAACAGCTACATATGATTGAAATGATGTTTCATAGGTCTCACCAGTCTCCCTGGAAAAGGAGTTTTGTAGAGACTGTTGCTATGGGCTCAACAACAGCAGGATATATCAGTCCTCTTAATGGAAGAAAATCCATAAATATCAGACAAGTTAATGACCCTGGACTCAGTTTGCAGAAGAAGCATTAATAATCTTGAAGTGTCACTGTGTTAACGGGGTTCAGCCTTGTTAATTTTTTTCCTCAACTTTTTAAGTGCTTTGTATTTCCATATTTCTTTCACTTTAGGAGCCTTATGTTTGAAGGGATGATATATTTTTCTTATTGGAAAAACAATGTAAAAATAATGTAAGTAAATAAACTCATAACAATATACATAACCATAGCTGATTTTTCAGAAGAGTCTTGCTTAGTCTGGCTTTAAAAGGCAAAGAATAGTGTTCACTACAGGATACTCTAAACAGTGGTGCAACTAATATTTTGGAAACTCAGGTGCACTGTGCTTGCAAAGACAGCTGAATGCACCATCCTTCCCTGTGAAATTCCTCATAGGAGCTTTCAAAGCTTGCATTAAATGCTTGTCTATTCTGAAACTCCAATCATGAAGCAACACAGGAAAACCAAAGTGGGAGAGTCAGAAAGATGCATGAAAGCAATCAGCAGCCATCAAGCAAAGGCTGAAATAGTCTGAAGTTATTTTGACTCAATAGTAGCTGCAGAAATGTGCGGTCCGTACTATTGCCAAACATATTTAGCAGTGTGGAAAAAATCTTGAAACAAACTGGTGCACTAAAAGAGGTGAGTGCCCACAGGAATGTGGGCAGTCTGAACTATCTTGACATTTGGGAGAAAGGCAGAAAAATGTCAAAACTGCAGAATAGACAGCTGAAGAGGATGGACACTCAGTCAAGGAGAGGGTTGTAATTAATCTAGAAAAGCCATTGATTATATAAATCACACATTTATTAAAAAAGGTCACTCATTAATTGACATGAAACCCTTACTTTCCCAGCAGCACAGGCAGTACTGAACTTTGCTGCCCCAATAGACCGGGCTGGACTGCCACAGCACCAAAAGTAAAGAAGCTGGGGATGAGGACAATGGGGAGGACATAGCTGAAGAACTGATCTTCATAAATCTGAGTGACCAGCAACAACAGGAGAGTGATCAGTGCCTATAGAAGACATCTGCCTTCCACCTGCCTGGAAGTGCCACCACCATACACGCTTTGAAGGCTGGCAGCAGTAACACCTTAGCATAGGCAAAAAGAGGAAGAGGACCTGCTTTTTTCATTGTCTGAGCAGCAACAGCCATAGATTTCTACCTATTTTGCTTGTGCCTAGAATGAATCCCAGTAATAGCAATGCTAATTATTTTTCTGAGTAGCCAGAGATCAATAACCGATTAAGAGCCTTGTTGGTAACGGCTGTAAATTGTAGCTGGGGAAAATGAGAGAAAAGGCAAAATACATTGCTTAAAACAGAGAAACTTAATGCCAAAGTCTAAGGAGTTCCCAGTGCTAGTATATTAAGCTTGGTTCACTGGAAGTTCAATGCTCAGCATGACTGCTGAGTTGACTACATGGGTCTGCACAGCATAAATGCACATCTGGTATGTGATAATTAAATGCTAGAGTCAAATGGAAACTTTTATTTAGATATTAGGTCAAGAATTAGCTTTTCACATACTGATTTTGTTTACTTTAATGGTTTCCATTGAAACCATTATGTAGTCTGTAAGGAAAATAATCTTTCAGAAAGGATTCCATGTTGGTTTGTATTGGAGAGTGATGCCTTTCAGAGATGTACTGCATCACTACTGCAGGTCACAGGAGATCTTTAAACTCAGGACTGTAAGGACCTGTATCTGTCTGTTGCACAGGCCTGTTACTATAGCATGGGCTTCTGTGAGGTGGTTCCAAGAAGAGCAGAATGGAGCTCACCAGGCAGAAGATATGGTGGAGGTGAAGAAATTACATAGTATCTTGAGCTAATCTTCAGGTTTTGGGCTGTGTTAGAAGTCTTCTGTGCAGTTTAGATAAACAGGAATTTGTTTAATTTACAACAGCTATCCTAACCTTGGGAGATTTGTCCTCTCCAGGGCTGTTAGGGTTCCTTTTGGTCACCCTGGTTCTGCTGGCTGCTCGATGGGGGATCAAGTAAAGATTTCTTTGATTTGAGGGTCCTCCACGTAGTGGACCATTCAAACACAGGCAGGGTTATTTGGGCTTTTTAACGTTTTTAAGACTCTACTTTTACTTTATGTTGTAATAATACAAGGGTGATATTTAAAAATCCTGGACTCTTAACAGCCTCCACTGAATCATACAGTCAGTAATTATCAGAAGTAAAATAAAAGTTTTACATTGCTGAAATAGGAACCGACCAAGCTGACTGTGAAACTGGCACCTTGGAACAATGCCGGCTTCAAAAATCCAGGCTCAGCAGCATGAATTATGGAGATAGTTTGTGACTTTGAGCTCTTTGGCTTTTAATTAAATGCCTCATACCAGGAATAAACAGTTTACAGGAACTGTCATATTAAAATCAAACTACCAATCTGTGTAATTTACTATATTAGATTGGATGGCTGATCTGACTTTGACATTGGTGAATACTTGATGCTGCAGAAGGAGACAGGCCTTCTGTAATGCTGATTTTATATAGTTCTTTATTTTGGAAATGATGATTTTTTTTCCCTGGCCTTCACAACCAACTGGCTTATACCCTCGAAAGAGGAACCTATATTTTCTCACTGTATTTGAATTCCTGTCACATTACCCGACACCTCTCAAGGACAGTAGGAATTTGTCTGTTGAAGTCAGAGGTTACTCAATCAGTTTATAACTAAACCCATTAGTACTTCACATATAGAGCTCGGACTTGGCAATGCTTATGTGCATGATTAACTGTCTCCTAAATGTCTGGAGGCCCCTAAGTGCTCTAATTCCATAAAAATCCAGCCAAGATGAATTCCTTCAGAAACTGATGGCATAATACACTGCTCTGCACATCTTCAAAGGATCAAACAGAAACCAATCTTTATAGTTCCATGGAGAACCACACCAGGTAAATTCAACTCAATAATGGTGGCAAGTATGGAGTAATGTACTGGTTTGATTTGAAATGGAATCCCTTAATGACTGCTTAACAACATAGTAAGCAATATACCAAATGCAATGCAACACTTTGCATGTGTCAGACAAGTGTGGGATAACAGACAGACAGGCAAGGTAATAAACAGCCCCTTGGCATTATGTTATGTTCTCAAGAATCCATGCTTTGGGGGAAAAAAAAAAAAGACTGAGTTTGTGCTTTTTTGTCTTTTATATGCCACTGACTTCCAGAGTTATGGAAGTCACCCAGAAGCAGAATTTCACATGTGGGCAAGCTGAAATTTTTAGTCTGGTTTCTAAAAGCACAAACTTAGTAGTTTTTTCATTTATAATGCAAATTAATTCCAAAGCTGAGACCCTCACTATATTTTTCAAAAACTGTAGTGTTTTTCAGATCTATGACTGTAAGTGTGAATTTATTAAATCAAACTTCCCTGCCTGTCAGAGAGTCTCAGCTATGGAGTGAGAACTGGCATATTGAACATTTGAAAGTTAATGTGATCCTTTCACTGTCAGATTTCGACTTACTGTCTGAGAAAGAAATGACGGAGGGAGGAAGGAAGCAAGCTCAGTGCTCTGCATAGTGCTGCATCTCTGTAGAACTCTGTACTGTCATTTGAAGTAACAATTCTTGTATGTGAAATCTTCCAGAGTTTTGTTCATACTTGGAATACTTATCAACACACTAGCTGAAGGTAAAGTATTGTTGACATTGATTAATCTTCCATATATATATTTTTAAAGTAAATGCATTTATCAGTAACTAGGTGATAAGGTCTTAAACTTCCTCAGGGCAATTCCCTGCTTTGGTTCAGTAGTTTTTCACATGGTGTCAGTGATACATAGATACAAAGGATGTGGAATAAACAGTCATCTGGAGGTGCAGGGATATTGTGACTTTTTGTTTCTGCTATTTGTATTTCAGGAGCTGACAGAGATTGCAATTGCATAAAACCATTTTTGTTTACAGGCACTGCTCACATCTCTGTTTTCCCAAGATGAAATTAAGCCTCCACCTCACCAAGCTAATAAGTGAAACAATCAAGAGGGAAGAAAAATGAATGTTAGAAAGATGGCACAGAGTTTTTGGCTAAACTAGTAGGCTCAGGAGTGTTTCTGAGGTGGTCAGATCCTCCATCTTTAGCTTTGACAGGTAGTGTAAATCACAGGGCATCTGCAATATTCTGCTTCTTCCCACTCCCCCCAGACAGCATGGCGTGTGTGTGAGCAAATTGTCTACCCCTGTAAGAGCACCCGGCATGCAGTGGATACTGGTTTAGCACAATCCTTTGCAGAAGTTGTCTCTGGTGGTGTTTGCAATCAGATCTCCTCACCCAGTTCCTTGCACAAGCTGCGCCATGGCTGGAAGGGCAGGTGGGCACCCTGCTGCATCCCTGTTGCAGGGGAAGCAGCTCTGTCAATGCAGCCAACATCATGAAATGCATGTGCCTGTGCCTGGTGTGAGGGAAGAGGGACACTGTGAGGTGGTGGGTGAGCAAGAGGCATGTGCTGGGCTATGCTGGGCCACGCTGGCCTCTGGGGGTGTGTGTGTTTGTCAGTCTGGGGCACTGGAGGATGCTAAAAGCTGTGTGCGTTTTGAGACCTCTAAGCAAGTTTTCTTTGACGATGTTCCCAAACATATCTAAGTCCAAGGCTGTGCAGATTTTGAAGGTGTTTGGCCCAGAGTTTGCTGTAATAAACTTATGCTGTGTCTCTGTCCATAAACTGAAATGCTAAGGTCTGTTTTCTGTCCCTGAGGGGAGACTATGAGCATGTCCATGCTTCTAAGCTATCTTAGCCACCAATGCACACAGGGTGGCCACATCTAAACTGCCTGGTGGTGGACCTGCAGTCCATGCTATTTTATGAGCTGTGCCTTAATTATATTTGGGAATTAGTCCAGACCAAAAGTGTGCTAATAACCATGCAAAATTTTCGTAGTACTGGCAGAGCCCTGCTGGAGTCCTGACGTAGTTTAATGAACCAGAATGGATGTACTTGGAGAGGTGTGTGTAGGCACAACTTTAGGATCTGGGAAGGGGGGGCTGCAGAGGAGTAATAGTGTGTGAGAGGGGATGTGTCTGACTCAAAGCACATGGATGTTCTGGGAAAAAAAACTGAATAGGTCACATCACATAGGAGATTTATTTTTCAGAACCTCTTCACTGATTGTTCTCAAAAAGTTGGTCAAAATATGAAGCATGCCATTGTTTCAAGCCACAAGGACATGGCACATCTTTTGTTGTGCCCTAATCACACAAAGGAAAAGAAATGCAAATATGTAACTAAAAGGCTGGCAGATGTTCCAGTCCTGAAACTTCTTTGTACTCAGGTGCAGCTTGGTGGGAGCTGCTTGGTATGTTGGTTTTCCCAAAACTGAGGATTGGGGTTTTTTTTGCATACAATGTTGTTTTGGTCTTGGGTTTTAGTTTTTTTTTTGTGTGTGTGTGTGTTTGGGTTTTTTTTCCACATTGATTTGCCATGAACTATTAAACTGTTTCATCTCTCAAACTGGTCTAAATGTGCACCACAGACTTCAGTTCAGTGTCAAACTTACAAGAAAACAGACAGCTAGACAACGTCTTGCCTGTCTGAATCCAAATGTTACATAAGCTTAACAGTATTAATGTAATTTTAAATACCAGCCTATAGGGAAGACACCGAGTTTCACAATGTGTCAGTTTGCAAACATTGTTATGCTAACTGCACCTACTGCTTTTCACCTTTTCATTTTAGGAAGTAGCAAGAATTCAGAGTTGCAGAGCTAATTTTCTCTAACAATAGACTGGTCCTTTTAGAAATAAAACCAGGTTAATTTTGAGTGACTCAGTAAAGGTGCCCAGACTTTTACATAGCAGACAATCTGTGCAACACCATTGCAAATTTCTTATTTTATTATTTTTGAAGCCTTCTTCTAGGTTTTAGGAGAGAGCTTTCTTTTGTTTTAGATACTGTGTCGTGTGCCTGGCTTCAATACACTACTCTGCTGCTTCACAGGCAAGGAAACATAATACCTGCTCTTGGTGTATACCCTGCAGCTCTTCCAAGGTTTGTTGCTCATGGTGCCTGGATCACAGATTCTTTGAAATATTTTTTTCAGTGAGTGGGGAAAAAATATCATTGTATTGATGCCCTTGAAGAGAAACTACTGACATATTTTTGTGTGAGTCACTGGCACTTGTGTGAAGCAACACAATTCCACTGAATTTAAATGAGTTTAATTAATAGCAATTTAATGGGTGGCAGTTTAACAGTGATATACTCCATAAATGCTTTATGTTTTATTTCATTCCTTTTTCTAATTTGTAAAATATCAGAATTCTGGAACTTGGAGTTAAAAATTGTCAGCTCAATGTACGTGTGCACTATTGTATGTATGACATCCACAATTTTGCCAAGATAATACATTTACATGCACACATGGCCTATTATTCCTATAGTTGCATTATCACTTAATTAAATAATGGGAGCTTTTCCCAGATCTCTAATAAACTGATACATCCTTTCTAAAGTACCCTGTATGATGTCTGTATCCAGGAGTATTTGCTTATTTAAAACCAAAATATTTCCAAGTCCAACGTGATGAATAAGACAACATATCTATTTGTCATATTAAGTGAGTAGTTCTTGATTTTTCTGCTGCAAAGCCAGGAATCAAATTTTAAGTATCAATTCAATATTTTATTCCTATTTACTGTAGCACTCTGGTCTGTGCTTTGCTTAAAGCAGGTCTAATTTGGGGGCAGAATAACCTGAAGGTGATTTCACCTGTGAGCTGAGCAACACTATTTTCTGCAATTTTATACATTCACATTCCAGTATATTTTTCTATACAAAATTATCTTTGGTTTTAGATCAAGGAATGAGACAGATAAGGAAATATTTAAGTGCTCTGCTGAATTAGTGCCTAAAAAGCACAGCTGCTGCTAACACAACGCCATTGACTTCAGTGGGAATACAACATCATATTGGTCCAAACGAGCCAAACTATACAGGCTGCCTTGGGTATTCTTTGCATATACTGGGGGAAGATGCCAGTTTTCAATATTCTGTCAAATGTGCTGTCACTTTCAAATATTCTGTTAGTGCCTGACATAAATCACACCTGCAGTTTGGTACCTCTGAAACATGAATGTAGAACCTGCAAATTGATGAAAGAGCCTGGCTTTGTGGAAAGACGACATGTTAAAAGAAAGTGAGGATGTGAGAATCAATATCCTCAAAGCAATACCTGGTGGATTCTATAGCTTGCCACCTTTCTTGAATTGAATGTCTAGCACCTGAAAGGATGTATGTGCCTTTCATTTTCTGTGTTCTCCAAATGAACAGCTAGTAAAAAAAACTTCAGATCCTAACTGCTGCTGGAGGTATTTTATGCCAGCAGGAAAATGCCACTGTGCAGAGCAATCTCTTCCCACATTGCCAGGAGCAGCTTGAAGGGGACAGACCAAGGGTTTGCAGCTTGGTTAACAGCAAAGCAGCTGCTTGAATAGCATAAAGTGTTGAGAGATGCAGTGTAGTGCCAGATGAATAGGAATTGCTGCAACTTTAGTCGGGGCTGGAACATAAGGTGCTGAATATTACTGTAGCTAAGAGCTTGTGCTATTAGATTAAAGGTCTGAAAACACCATCCCTTAGCCAAGCTGCCCAGACCTTGGCTTTTCTTGCTGTACAGCACCACCTTGAGTTAAGTGCTTTTGGATAGTTTAAGACAATATTTCTTTGACAACAACACTGGGGGGGGGGAAGGATTTTGTACAAACAACATTTGGTTGCTTTCGTTTGAAAGCTCTGACGCCCTTATATTCTGAGGCAAAGGCATCACGTCTGCATAGGGATTTATGCCAGGGGTGAACTTTGCACTTTCCCATTAATATGTGTCTGAATTTGATTAAGTTTTCACAATTTTATCTTCCTCGTTAAATGTTAATCACAGTTTAGACTTCCATAAATCTCTGTAGTTTCCATGTACACTAAACATAGCAGCTGCCTTGCCTCTGTCCCCTTCTTCCCCAGACAGTGATAGGAAATGGAGGGAGGGAGGGAGGAAGGCTCTTCCTGTAGCCTTACAGGTCCCTGGGTGCTTTTTTTTTCTACAATGTGCACATAGAAGCTACTTTACTTGAATGCAGAGGGAACAGAAACTGGTTTGGCTCTGTGAAAAGGGAGGCAAGCAGGTTAGCAAGACTGATTTCAGAGACAATCAGAGAAAATCTATGACTGGGATTTGAAGAAGAGAGGAGAGAAAGGAACTAGGGACCGATCAATGAAAAACTAAGTGGAGAGGAGGAAGAAAAGGGAGATGCATCTGATGAGGAACTGCAGTGTGGAGATGAGGACTTAATGCTGGACGGGAACAACTGATCTCCGAAGGTATTGAAACCTGGGGCAAGATTCAGAGTGAAATAATGATACCTAATATAGCTGTCTACATGTAGGTGTTTACACAGATAACAGTTTTTTAAGCCTTCATTATAGTCAATAGCACCTAGAGAGCAGCTCAGCACACCCTAAACTAGGTATGTAGGACACAACTGACTTGCCCCAAGGGATCTACAGATATTTGAGGTGCCGTGGGCTATCTCGCGTAGCCTTTGGTAAGACAAGAATTTACTGTTAAACCCATTAATACTTATCTGATGTTGTATGACATCTTAAAAAGTGCCAGATGTCTTGGTTTGAGCAAACAAACTAAGTCCAGGGGATGGTCAGCTTAATTGTGCCATAGCCTCGACTGTCTAGAGCTCCACTAAATCTAAATGGGAGCTTACAGGGTTCGAATAGGAGCTCATGGGGGTCTCTTGGAGTGTCTTGAAGGCTGGCACCTGTGTTCAAGTGCACAACACAGTTGCTTAAGCATAGATATTAGATGCCAGCGAAGATGCTCTGGAGTATCTGGGACATTCTCAGGGACGTGGCATATCTTTGCCCTTCTGTTGCAGCATCTGAGACCATGCACTAGGCATTCACATGCCTCTCAATGCCTGTGAGAGGAGCAGCTGAACTGACCCCTGGTTGTGCCAGTCTTGTGTCAGCTTGTGAAATTCCTGTAAAGAATTATGTGGTGTAACTACCTCTAGCTGCAGAAACTGACCTTGGAGGTCCTTTTGCAGTCCAACATTCCTGAATTCATGAGCCAAAATTTTCTGTGTGGATAAATATTCATTACTTTTATACAATTGCTTACAGGAAACACATTTGCCCTCTGTTTTGATCAGTACATTTATCTTTACATCTGATCTATACTGCTCCAATATAGACTTGTGGTACAAATTAAAAAAATGGGGTAGATGTTTGTGCTGTGTGGCTTTCATAATGGTATTTGGCCAAGAAGAATAGCATTAATTTTCAAAGATTCCTGTTGCATAGTCAATGAAAATGTTTGGCCAGTAAGTAAAAAGCTGTATTTAATGACAGCAACTAGCAATTTATGGGACAGCATGGACTGTGTTTATGTAAGCACATATATTCTCCAGACATTTTAAAGAATATCTAATTTCCTTAATGATTCCTCTAGGTTAGCGTCTACAAACCTCTGGCTATCAGTGAAATGAAGCGTGATCCAGCTATTGTGGCTTTTGGATTCCAGCTTCTGCCTAAACAGAATTTATTTTTCTTCATTACTTTATCATAGTTTTTTGTTTTGTTTTTAATAAGAAAAAGCAGATACTGATCTAATGTGCACCTACTTGCAGATTGTAGTTTCAAGTCTGTCAGAGCTGTACCTAAACCACCAAAATAATTTGAAACCAGTGAGATGGGTGTCTTGCTCTTGGCTGACTGAAAGGGTAGCTCTCAATTTGAGATCTTTCTGACACAAGGAATTTATCTGAGATGCTCACTCTCAGCTAAGTGCTAAGTCCTCAGAAGGCATCATTGTCTGAATTCCCTGAGTTTCCTAGTGCTTACTGTTGCTACGGAAACAATGGATGATTTCATTCCCCAAGCCACAAAGTGGATGTGTTTGGGATGGAACCCTACAATAGCACTTGTGATGCTCTAAGAAAAGAGAAGACAATGTTTCCTGATGATTTTCTGAGGGAAAAAAAAAAAAAGTTAAATAACTTTTCTCAATATCAGTGTTCAGATGCTACCTGTGTCCATTATGAGAGAAGGAACGACAAGAGGGCAATGAATATGAGAATTACTTTTGTGCCTGCTTGAACATATGGGGTTTTGTTGGTCCCTTTGGGATTGTCTTGATCATTCATTTCTATGCATGCAGTTCACTTAGCTTTTAAGTCCAAATCTTGAGAAGTGCTTAATGTCATGAAAGGAGTGGATACCTTCTGTACCAGGAGACTGGGCTTGTCATTGGTATGTGTTAGAATATTTCTGTTATTTCCTATACTGGCTATGTCAGCTGGAGTCTTCAGGGCACATGTAAGGGATCCTTGGCCAAGGTATTGGGGTGAGAGGTAGAAGCAAACGCAGAGAGACCCTGCATGGAATAAGTCTGGAAATGAACCAGGAACTGCCAGGGAATTGCCACAGCTCAATCTCAGTGCAAAGCTCTCCTTGCTGAATTCATCCCAAGCCTTTCAGCTCTTCAGCTGGAAATACAGCTGCTCTGCAGTCACATCCTCCCTGCCACTTGAGATCTTAAAGATGCCTGTCATATTGTCCTCAGTCATCATGTTTTCTCCAGGCAGAAGGATCTGTATATATTCAGTTTCTTATACAGAAGCACAGTCATCCGTTCATCATCTATGTTGCTATTCTCTGCATCTTTCCCTGTTTGTGTTTTGAGCTGTGCAACACAAATTAAAATAATGAAGATATGGATGCAGAAAGACTTTCATAGTGGCTTTGGTTTGTTCTCTGTTCCTTTACTAACAGTCACTGAGACCTAATTTATACCAAGACTATGTGGAAATGTTGTTTTAATAATACCCACTATAAATGTGAGATCTTCTTCCTAAGAGATAATAGTAAAATCAGAGCCTATCACTTTGCACATAAAGCTGGATTTATTTAAAATCTTTTAAATGCATTTATGTGTACTTTCTCTGAATTTCACCTGCTCATTTTTATTGTGCATTCTACAAGATCTTTCTGCAGTTTTTCACAGACAGCTTTCATCTGAACTATCCTGAAAGCTCACCACCAGCAAATGCTTTCACTTGCCTATTCATCCTCTTTTCAAGATCATTTAAGAAGATATTGAACAGCAGAGGCCACAGCAGATATCCCTGTGGGGTTTTGTAAAGAATCATCCCCCACTATGAGAATTGACTGCTCATTTTAGCCACGTTCCTTCTCTTTTAACTAGTTCTTCATCTATGTGACAAATTCTTCTTATCCAATAGTAACTTTGTTTACTTGAAAGTTACTGGTGAGAAACATGTTGGCTGACTATTAAACATTTTTCTGTGCATTTTTCTTTCTGAATGTAGCCAACATTCTTCATTTTCAAAAGCATTAATCTGTCTCTCACTGCTTTGTTAGTACTTTTCCAGTTCTCACTTTCAAATGCCTTATATTCATAGGCCTTATAACAATCCTCATGAATCTTTGGAGTAGTTTGGAGCCGGAAGGATTTCTTTCTTCATCAAGCTGTTAACAACAGTGAATGCTGTTAAGGGCATACACTGCCCATCTTGCAGATATTTATGCCTATTAACTGCTAGATATGCTTACATTCATCTTCTCATCAATACAAAAACTTTTTAAAAATTATAAAATCTTTGTACTCTCAATTGGAAAGTTTATTTTGGAAAGATATGCTCCAAAGCTCTGGCTAACTTGTATTCCTGTTGCCACAAATTATGCATCTGATTGAACATCTGAGTTTCTCTACAACATTTTTTCTGTGGAATCTTGCTAAATGCTTGATCTGCATTTGCAGCTTCTTTTTCAATGACAGCATTTCGAAGTCTCATTTTCTTAGTCAAGGTTTTAATTAATTGAGCTCTATTTCTTTCGCCAATATAGGATGTGCAGTTTTTCACTACTTATGCAAATATCCACTGTTCTTCACCACAGTTGTTTTGATATGAATGTGAATTACACAGCAATTGACCTTGGTCTCTGCTTTGTCTATCAACTGTGCAGACAACCACGACTGTGTTTTGTTGTCTGCATGAATAGTGAATCACCTCACTTCTTATCTGGCTTTTTGTACAAAAACTTGCTTTCCCAGGGGGCCCATTTGCATTGATTCCAGCAGTCATGGTATTGCATGTTTCTGAGCTGCTCACATAGCCTTTGCTCTCCCTGTAGGTTGTACAGTGATCTCCAGTGCCTTCCAGCCTGCTCCCTATATGTTGGGTGCCTTCTGCTTTCTGTGCCATGCCACTGCTTGAAAGTTTGGCAGCTCTGAAACCTTTTCTGTGAAGATTTTCTTTTCTCTGATTAAGCAAGTTTCACTTGTTGCATTGCTCAAAAGCCACAGAGCAGGATTTGGAGGTATGCAACCTATAGACACGGTATTAGACTGAAAGCAGAGGGCTAGGGGACCCATGCTGGCCTTAGACATCATCTGTGCCCTCCCAAAACTCAATTGCCCTTGCAGCCCAAAGGTGGCTGAGAATGATAGTGTTTTCAAAGCAACCCTTGGAGTTACTCCAGCAATTGCCTGTACCCCACCCAGGATGTGTGTGCAGTACAGTCCTTGGTAGCAGCGCACGTGCTACTGGGGGGAAGCGTGGGCAGCACGACACCTCCCCGCTGGGCCTCCCCGACAGAGGCAGCCAGTCCCTCTCATCAACCTAACAAAAGTGAGCGGCCCCTCTGCAGAGTAGAGTGAAACTCCTCAAACCACCAACACTAGTCACAAGAGGAGACACAAAAGCGACCACCAGCTGTAAGGGAAACAGCAGAGCAATCCCAGCATCCCAGCTGGAGCTGAGCCAATGGCTCGGAGCCTCCTGGCCGGCTGTGCTGCTGCTGCCTTGGAAGTGCCAGGTTATTTACTGCTCTTCCTTGGCCAAGCCCAAGTCCCAAACAGATGGATGCTTATGACCTAGACTATATTACTGCAGCAAAGCTGGCTGCTCGGAAAACTGTGTCATGATACTGACAAGTGCAGGGCACAGAAGGGAGGGGTAGCTGGAGGGATACTGTAGCCAGGTCGACTGAAGCTGTAGCTTCAGTTATTTCCTCCCTCCCTCTGTGATTTGCAAGGGCAAAGGCTGCCTTCTGTGATAGGGACTGATATATTCTTCAGCTTCAGTTCAACGTAAATCCCTTCTGAACTAATGCTCAGAGTTTTGACAAATTTGTGATCAGAGCTGGGATTAACTCACTGTAACTGTGAGTATCTTTCTAATCAAGGGTGGTTTTGCTCTGCTTTGGATGGAGTTTTGTGACCCCGAAGCAAAATGCTGCGGATGAATCCTATGCTCTACTGAAACCTTCTGGACTCATGTTTATTCATTTAAAATTTGTCTTCTCAAAAGTCATTTTCTTCTAAAATTGTTAATGTATTCTGATAGCTGTTGGGAATTTAATGCTGTCATTTTCCTTGGCTTGCTGGGAGGGTTATGTGTCACTTATAATTTATACAATATGGTGTTTAAAAGGTGTAAGTGCTGTTTCATTATTACAGGGAGCTTGGAGAAACAACACAGCTGAGAAAATTAGCCGTAGATAGCCTCCAGAGATTTATGTAGCTCAGGATTTTGTGACCTCCTTTTGATGAGATTCATTAATAGTGTTGCATGCTTTGTTACACCTCCATCTCTGCTTGCTGATCGTGAACTGTGCTATCAGAGAAAGGTTACAGTGCTCAGAACCTAGTGTTGCTGGAAAAGTCAACGAATCTGATCCTGCATGGGCCAAGCCTGCTCAAAGGGTCGGCAGTGACTGTACTTCAAAGGTACTCTGGTGCTGTTTAGTTTATTGCAGGCACTGCTATTTCCAAAGAGGGCAGCACTGTTCCAATGCAGCCACATCTGTACCAACAGCTGGACCTGGAGAAACTTTAGTGCTCTCTCTCCAGGAAAATGGTGTGATAAATGGTTATAACCTGTGCCACTAAACATGCAATAAATGCAGCCAGTATTTTTGCCTGCGACCATACCTCTTAAAAATTCAGAAGGCCTCTTCAGAAAAAGAAGGAAATACAGGTCGTTTGGTGAATAGCAAAAACCCAAAAAGACAAATTTAAGCATAATTCATGGAAAATCAAACAAAAAGAGGGAGGACGGGAGGAGATGAAAAGATAATATTCTTAAAAGTTATGGTGGCTAAATGAAAAGGCAAATAAAACATTTCCCATTATATCTTCCTGGTTTAATAGTTCCCTAGCCTGTTACTTCCCAGCTACTTGGAAAAAAACTGGTATCTACTGTTGTTGCTTTGACCTACTGGATGTCTCAGAGGGATAAGGCCACTTTTCTAGAGAGGACATTCATTACATGCAACTTACTCTGAGTTCAGAGCTTTTTTTTTTTTTTCCTTTCCTTAGTGCCTGCATGCTTTCACTTTCTGAGGAAAAAGTATGTGATTGTATTTTTGGGGAATAAGATCTAGAGGCTGGGTCCTTCCATAATTAGTTATGCCATTCAGCTAAAAGTGCACACAGCTTACAGACATGTGCAAGGATCACTCTGAATTCCCCAGTCTCTTTTAACAGCACCCTTTCCACTACCTTATTAAATGGTTTACAGAAATAACATTCAAAGCTTATAATGATACGACTGAACTTTCTCTTTGAACATCCATCCAAATTTCTGGCAAACGGCTCTTCTGAGAGCAAGATGTTTGAGCTTATAATACAGGTAAAATGCTCAGAAGTTCAAAGCAAATTCAAACAGTTAAAATTGCAAAACAATAAAACTATTCTAGCAGTACATGGTTTTATAGGTAAAAGCCCACGCTTAACATTGCTATAACATTAACTCAACCAGACACATTACAGGAAAAGCTCGTTTAGTTCTGGAGTCAGCAACAATAAACCATTAGTGTTTTCAACTTAAGGCAAGTAGGAAAACTGAGATGGAAGTGCTACTCTTCAGAGTAGACTCGCCTGGAGAACGAAAAGGAGCATGTCAGTAGGGCAGGCTGAGGGCATGCCAAGGCTTGGGACACTCCATTGTGCAATGCACATGGGCAATTTGTGTAATATCATGATTATATTGCAAGAGACAATCCAAAAATGCTGAACTGAGCCATATAACGTGAGTCAAAGTTAGAAGAAAGCTGCATTCCAGGCACATGGTCAGTTTTCAGTGCTGTTACTTGTAACATCTACTCAGCACTGGTGAGGCCATATCTGGAGTGCTGAGTCCACTTCTGGGCTTTTCAGTGGAAGACAGACATGGGCATACCAGAGAGGGTTCAATGAAAAGCCATGAAGATAATCATAGAATCATAGAATCATAGAATCATAGAATCATAGAATCATAGAATCATAGAATCATAGGGGTTGGATTGGAGCATCTCACATATGAAGAAAGGTTGAGAGCACTGGAACTGCATAACCTCAAGAAGAGAAGGCTTAGGGGGATCTGATCAATGTATATAGATACACGCCTCTAGCCATGCTGCTTCATGATGCTGACCTCAACCCACACACTAAGATTCTGGCTTGACCTTGGCCTTGCCTTATCACTGTGGGTCTGCCTTGTTATCACCAGTCCTGATCCTAACACTGACCTGCAGGCTGACTTCCCTGTTGGGTCTCAGACCTGCCTTGTCATAATTGCTTTATGATCTGCACCCTTGGTTGGACTGGCCACCATCTCAGGGTCTGTCCTGCTCACCTCATTCAGGTACTGTGGGATGAGCCCCAGCTGGTGGGGATTCTGCCCTACACACTCGGGGTCCCACACAGCTACTGGCCCCAGGGGAGCAGCCCTGCTTTTGCTGCTCCCTGAACATGCATTCAGCTTCGTTTGATACCTCCTGTTTCACACACTGGAGACTGTGCTGTGCTGATCAGCTGTCCCTCTTCAGTTTCCCCGCAAGCAGAAGTTATCACATCTGCCCAGTTAAACACAGTCTTAGCAGAGGGGAGAACATGCATATGCGGCACATGAATGTTTTGCAATTGCAGCCTGAGTGTTCATTTCTCAGGGAAATACGCAGGAAGAGGCAAAAGGGTCTTTTGATATTCCAAGCACAAATCAAATCACCCTCAGAGGCTGGAGGCTGCAAGAGGCACCAAGGACCATGCAGATTTGGAAGGGTGCACAGACACATGCACATACACACACACAATTTTAACCTGGCTTCTTGTCAGCATATCCCACCCACAGAAGGCAGAAGACGACTACAACAGCTGGGAAGATTGCTGTATTAGGAAGCTCAGCAGTTCCTCAGAATGATTCTGCATGGTGAAGGAGACTGTCACGACAAGGTCTTCTATACTCAAAGCACACTGAGAGTCTACAATGACCTGCTTCAGAGTCCCTACAGTTTGAAGTCCTTTATAAAGGACTGTATCTAAAGGATCTCTGTGTTAATCTGGTTTTTACTCTTGAGTTACTAGACTCTCTCCACTTTACTCTTTCTGAAAAAAGGAATTGTGCAAGGATGGGCTGCTATGCTTGGAGCTCCAGGAAAACCATTATCCAGCTATATATAGCCTAGATAAATGGGTGAGACCTCATCCTGTAGGGGTGCTCCATATATGTGATGTATTCAAAACCTTGTGAACTTCTAGAGATGCAAGTGACACAAAACCCCCTTTTCTTTTTTTTTTTTGTTTTAAAATTCGAACTGTACCACTAGAAGTCATGACACTTTCTCTATGGCTACCAGCTGTTCCTGAAAATTTGGCTATTGCAGGGTAATGAGCACTGTGTTGGAGGTCACAACAGAGTGTTGTGCAATAAAACTCAGCTTTTGAGCAGAGGCAAGGAAGAAAGTTGTGGCTAGGTAGTGTGCAAAAAGGACTGAGGAGAGCAATGAGGGACTGCATTTACTTCAGACAAATTAATTTGTTCCTACCCTGCAAAAAGCAGCAAAACAATTAAAATACAAAATGGTTGGGCAAGGAATTTATTTGCTTGAATGCCTGGAAGATGAGTAGAATTTGTGGCTGCATAATCGTAGAATCCTAGAATCATAGAATCCTTTAGGTTGGAAGGTATAATGTATTCAGGTATAAGTCTGAGGACATGTATGTATGTACAATGTACATAATTAAGTGGTGTGGCAGAGAGGCGAGTCTGAGATGACTTCTTTCAGTAGAACATACTGGAAATTATGGATTAATTTTCCTAGATCAGGCTAGTACATTATTTGATCATCTTTCTTCTGAATTCTGTTTTTAAACCAAGGCTCTGATCCAAGCCCACTGCATTTGATAGAAAGACTCATATTGACCTAGGTGGGCTTTAGATCAGGCTTCTTACAAGTATCACATTTGGTTTTTAATGTCCTGGAAGGTTTTAAAACATACAAATTTTGGAATTTTTTTAGTTAAGTAAATATCTGCTTTAACTTTTCAAAATTGCCACAAGTCAACAATAAAGATTTTGAGTAATATAGAAAAAGCTCATTAAAATACCTAAAAATACCTGTGTCAGTCTAAAATAATTAGTAAGGCTTGGAGTATAAAATCAATTGGCTTTCTTTATCCCTCGCCAGCAAATAGATAGTGCCTGCACAGAGATTTTCTTTCTTCTGCAGTAATAACCAGAGAACTTTACTAGTCTGCTCATACTCAAAAGTATCTGAACTCTGTTGTGCCCTGCAGTGAAATGAAATAACATGTCTAGAGCTGCTTTGTGGGATGCCATTTACTGAGCACTGCTTTGAACTGATACACCATTCACAAATGGTTCTGTCTTATACCAATGCTTCATAAAAATCAGGAGTCTGGTAGTGCTAAACATCCAAATCTAACATTGTCATTAAAATCTGGAATAGAGCTGACCCTTTGTGTTTAAATTTTTGAGTTATCATGGTTGTATTTCCCCATAAAGACAAGCATCACTGCCATATCAGAAGAAATCTGTTTCAAGAAAAGCAACATTTCACAGTTGAAAATTCTGTAGGCCAAAAGATGTCTCTTCATATCTAGCAGATCTTCTCTGTAATACATTGGCATGGGTCCCTGCAAAGGTAGTTTTGCCCTACTTGGAAGCCAGTCATGTTAACTGAGCAGAATAAAGATCATCTCCTTTCTCACCACATTATTTTCTACATGTTTGCAATGCTTCCTGCAGTCAGCTGAAAGAATGAAATTGCTGTAGAAAAAAAAACAGAATCTTTATGTATCTCCAACAATCTTTGTTGTAAAACTTAACCATAAACTTTTGCAGCATAATGCTCCCATAAAACAGCCAAGAAAGTTCATTCAGTGGGAGAGAAATGACTACTTGCTGCTCCCTTTGAGCAGCTCAGATCTCATAAAACTTTTCCAAATATTTAACTCTAGCTCAGGAGGAAGTGGTTTCTGTTTTGGGGACATGAGGCTCTAAATATCTGTGTGCATTGGGTTGCTGTGAAGCTGTCATAGTATTTGCTCTCCACCACTCACCAAAATTATATGGATCTAGCAGAGGTCCCTCACTGGACTGCTTCACCGTCTGTGCTCCAGCCAGTCCACAGCAAACCCTTCCCTGCAGACCATAAGCCTCTGTGCAAGGTAAAAATTTCTTCTACTCATATTAAGAAAGACTTATTTAAAATACCACTTTCAAAGTATTAGCTGTTCTTTTTGTAAGCAAATAAAATTATTGTGGTAGCAGGTATTTCATATATAGAAAAAGTTGTTAAAGGAATTTGGGAAAATATGTTGGAGTAACTGAAGAGAGAATTATTCCCGTGCATACCTCTACGCACAAAAAATCTACTGTAGGTTGTTCAAGACAGTTTTTAGTACTGAATTGGACTTCAAAGCATGAACGAGAAAGAGAGAGAACGTGTGATTAACTCACGGCTTTAGATAGCTCTATATGATCCATATTTAATGCACGTATATACCTGAACTTTGCTCTGCTTAGCAGTGTCCAGGAATGTGCATTTCATATGTCCTGATCATGGAAAGGTGATCACACTGTCAAATGCAAGGTATCATTACTGGTGTTTTTATGGGTGGATTTGTCAGAAGACCACAAGGTGTCTAGTCTATGGGAACACTGTGCTTTGCTCTTCATAAAATATATTACCGCATATAACAAGGTAGTTACTTCTCAGAGCTATGAGGAATCTGCAGAAACATTGTGGTAATGATGGTTGAGGAAGGAGATCGCTCTATGACTTTGCCTATTTTTTCTATCCTTTATACACCTTAAGATTTTTACCTCCTTATATAACTATTCCTTTAGCCTTATTTGCTGGAAAGGCCTGTCAAAATCTAGGGTAGTGGAGTGAAAATTGCCGTCATTTTGAGATCATTTTATTTGCTGCTGTCTATTACCACATCTGAATTTAGAAAGGGATGTCCCTGTGATGGACCTTCTGACTGTGCTGTGACAGAACACATAGTACCATCCCACAAAAGCTTTTCCAATAATGTGCACTTGAAAGCATAAAAATATAAGAATTAGCTGCTGAGAAATCAGTGCTTTGAAAATGCATACCTCGTATTTTTATCTCAGTTGTAAACATCATTTCTGTTTTGGCTGTGGTCACTGCTCTCTTCAAAGGCAAAATATTTCTTTAGTGCTTGAAGAAAACTGGGTCTGCTCATTTCTAGGGACTCTTGAAAATACTTGAGGAGGTGATGACTCTGTTTCACCCAGGAGATGCAGATCAATCACCAATGTGAGTCAGCTCATGATTGCAGGGTCTAGTGATCTAAATAACAGTATCCATCAGCTCAGAAAAGGAGTGCTGCTTGGCTGGAAATGACATCAGAGATACGCAGATCTAAAATACTCCTGTATCAAAACTTCTTATTGAAACACAAAGATTTTGGGCTGCAATATGTTTAAAGGAGGTCACTGAGCTTAGTCTGGGTTCGCAACCTGAAGAAGGCAAAATTAACTCCTTTCCACAACAATCATAGCCATGTGGATGCTGGGGATGACCTTGTCTGCAGTGACCATCAGATATCTTGAGCTGCAAAGCATCTAGGAAGATCACAACCACGGATGTCAGCACTCTGTGGCCTATTCATGGATCTGCTTGGAGAAATCTCATGAGGTACAGCCCTGGAGAGAAGAGGGGTTCAGGAAAGCTGGTTGCTTTTTAAGGATCCCCTCCTTTAAGCTTAAGAATAGTCCATGCCAGAGTGGAGGAAATCAAGCTGCTGTAAGAGTCGGTCAGAAGAGGAATATCGTCTCAACCTTGTCTTTAGAGACATGGACAATAAGGTACCCTGA
>NW_008623608.1:22795-23078 GCF_000691845.1 Merops nubicus | reverse complement strand
TCATCTCTTCCCCCCTCCCACGCACCGCGCCTGGGGCCGGGCCAAGTTGTCCCGGGCCAGTCCCGGTCCCCGTCTCGATCCTTGTCGTTCTCCGGGGCGAGGAGAGGCCACCGCTCAACAACACCCCGAGGAGGCGCAGACACGACGGGAAGATTAATTTATCCAATTGAAACAGGAGGGGGAATTCAGGTAGGTGGAATTTAATTACTGGATTTGGAAGAGAAGATGTGAGTCTCCAGAGCTGTCAAGAGCACTTAAAACATAAAATCATAATCATCGGCTG
>NW_008623608.1:21524-22764 GCF_000691845.1 Merops nubicus | reverse complement strand
GTACGGTGGCAGCAGCTCGGTGCCGGGCCGTGGTCCTGCGAGGGTGGCCCTCGGCCACCGTCCCTGTGCCATGGCATGGCCCCACACACAGCCCTGGCACGGCAAGCCTGCCCACACGGGGCAGCCAAAGGGAGAATTACAGACATCGGTAAGGGGAGAGGGAGGGGAAATTCCAACAGACCAGGACTCCAGAAAAGAGCTGCCTTCCTCAGCTGTCCCTGCTCACCTGCCTGACTTCATGCTCTTCTGATACTGCCACTGACAAGTACTGCACGAGCAATCCCTTGCAAAAGACATTAAAGAATAAATTAAGTATTGGAGCAGATGTGAGTCATTCATGTTAGTACAAAAACTATAGAACCAAACTCATAAAAACAGGAATCCATGCATGAAGTGACATATGGAATGAATTGGAGATAAGATGTCAAATGCTCACAAGTCCGATGCACACGTTGTAAACAACCTCTCCTATGCATTTCCCACACACTCTTCCTGGTTTTATTATTTTCTGATGTTGTTTTCTGTCACTTGCTAATTTATCACTTGTGATCTTCATCGTGTGTCCTCCTCTGATTTATTTCCAGGACTCAGTAAACCCTTCTTCTCTAACATAATCCATGCTTCTCAGGCCAAACATTCACCGAAAGATGCCCAGATAAAAATTTCATTAGCATCCACAAAAAGGGACATTTCTCTTTCTTCGTTTTAAAACCATCTGACTTTGAAATGTCTTTACCAGAATGATAAAATCCAAGTCCAGCAGACAGGCTTAGACTGAACTTTGTAAGCAGCAGCAGCACAGGCAAGCAGGAGCAGAGCTAACCAGGTGGGCATATAGTAAAAAGCTCTCATGCTCTGGTGACCCACCAGCTCAAAACCACGTGGGAAACCCTCACTAGCCTGAAAATACCACCTTTTCTTGTGATGTGCCTCATTTGCCATGCTGATTTAACCTTCCTTAGCCCTATGCTGGGGTGGCTGGGCTGCCATTCTCCATCTCTGCCCAGCCTAGCAGGGACACCCTGGTGGATGCAGGTGTTGCTCTCTTCCCCAAACTGTTGCTTTATGTTTTCTCCTTACAGCTGAAGTGATGCACCTGAGCAACTTTTAGCAGCTGAGGCACATCAGTGGTGGCTTTTCACATGGCTTATAGTTGTCTTCTTACCCTGTGCCTGCTCCAGCTGTTGGCATGGGCTGGTTACTGCCTCTCTTGTACCTCTCTCTGATCCCTTTGGATCAG
>NW_008623608.1:8408-21507 GCF_000691845.1 Merops nubicus | reverse complement strand
AAAAGATAATTTTGCCACAAGTACAAAGTAGCTGGTGGTGTTTTCCTGACTGGGACAAAATGACCTAGCTGCTGTTACGCAGCATTCCCCCAACACACTTGCTAGAGGGTGCTGAGCTTTTACCACCAGGCCTGTATCCATGCGAGGAGAGCTTTTCCAGATAAAGGCACCTGGGGGGTGCTATCATTCAAAGCTGGATTTAAAACCTTGCCTTTTTTGTAGGTCAGACTTTCAGCAGAAGTTATTACAAAATACAGGGGGGAAATAGAGGAAAATATCAGGGAAATACATTACAAATTAGATTACAGGTACAGTAATAAATAGGACGGACCTGACAAAAATGCAATCAGATAATGCTATCTTGCTTATTACCTTGAGAAACAACTCCCTCTGCTGAGGGAAAGCTTTATTGGCAGGGCTCTGCGCCGTGATGAATAACCCGCTGTGCCCGGCAGAGATAATGGGCTGGCGCTTCCCCACGGGCACCAGCTTACACCAGCGAGGAGGGTGATGCCCCCAGCGCCGCCGTGGCACGGGACACATCCCTGCCTGCCGGAGCCCGGGGGCTGCTCTCCACAGCAGGCCCGTGGTGACAGAGGGGGTTTTAGGAGCTCTAGCAATGCACAAGCAATGTCTTGGTTCTCCAAGAAAGTATCTTCCTCCTGACCACAGTGTGCGTGTGTGACAGCACAGGTAATAGATGGAGCAGATTGGTAACAGCTATTTAAAAAAGAACTAGGCAAGAGTACAAACCCATAGGTTCAGAGTTATTTGTAGTCATAGACTTTCAGAGACTTGCGCATAAATCCTACTGCAATTCCATTAAAACCATGGCAATAAAAAAATCTTCTGTTGTATTATTGATACCTGTATCTTCCCTATTTTTCTGATTTTTTCATCTGCCAATCTCAGATGCTTCACAAGTGAGGCCCATAATATACTGTTTCCAAGAGAGCAAAATTTAAGGCCAGCAGTACAGCCAGAGACAGAAGAACAGTCTAGCAAATGAGTATTTAGCATTTGTTGGTATCAGCACTGCAAAGTTTATGAAAGCAGTTGTTCCATGCAAGCAAAAGTAGGACATCATTTCTGAGTGGAAAGAGGACTCTTCACTATCACAGCCTCAGGCGATGGCCCTTCAAGGTCTTGCCATTAAGAACAGAGTGGTAAGGGTAGGTAGCTCTCCACTATTTCAAGGGCATCTGTAAAGCACATTTCAAAGGAATTTCATCTCATCAGGTCTATGAAACAGCTGAGCACTTCTTCAGTGCAGTTTTTACTAGGAATACTCCCAAGTTTGAGTTTGGTCCATATCTGAGATTCCACCCAGAGAGAAAAAACACACTTCCTTGCCAAAAAGATCACAAATAGTTTGCAGTTTGTTCTGGTAAAGTTGGAAGGGGCTTTAACAGATACACTCAAGAAGCAATCAGAGCAAAGGATCAAACTCTACCCCCAGCTTGAGGGAAGGATTCAGAGCTGAACATCACAGGTTATTGTAAGATGGAGCAACCCCCCTGAGCTCTGGTCAAGAAGGGGCTTCTAGGACAGGGAGCCCTGCTGCTGGGAGGGGGTCTGGTACAGCCAGTGGTTTGGAGCAGCTCATCTCTCACTGCTGTTTAGGGCAGTGCAGCTTCTCGTGCTTGCAGATATATCAGAAAGAACATGCTTGTTTGCAAAAATTAAGAGAGCAGTATCTGAAAGGTCAGCAGGTTGTTACACAGGGAGATGGATTTAATAGAGTGGTCAACAGGACCCTTGTAGTCCCTGCTCCGGGTCTGGGGAAAGAAGATAATACAGAAGTTTCCCTCCCACCCCTGGAAGAGGGTGTGCCACACTCACTGGATTTAACCACGCTGAGGACAGGGCCAGGAGAGGAGGGAGAGCATATCAAGCTGCTCCCAAATAGCTATTTTGGCAAGTGCCGAGTACTGACATGTTCCACAAGAAGCCCAGCTGTCCATCGTCACCCAGCGGCCGAGGTGCCAGCCTGGGTGCAGGCCCTCCAGGAGAGCAAGCCAACACATGCCCCTGGCCCAGCCACCACGCTGACAGCCCTGACCTGCTCCCAGGGGATGACTCAGAAACCATTTGCTGCCTGTCTTGGGGTGGAGCTGTGCTTGGAATGGGAACAGTCAAGTGACTCTTCCAAGTTTATATTTAATACAGGAACAAAAATCCCTTTTGTGGATCTGCAGCTGTTCAAAAAGCCTCCAGCTCCCATGGTCTGTTCCTAATCCAGCCAATGTGGGTAGAAGAAGGGGAGAAGCCAGCAAGTCCTTTGCACGGGAGCAAGGAAAGCTGGTTGCTTTGCCACAGAAGTCCACTAGCTCTTTGGCACTTGTCACAACTGTGCCTTGGCCCCATGGCACATTGCTGCAAAGGTGCAAGTGTGTACTGAGCTGGTGGTTCCTAGCCACAGCTAGCATCACATACAGCCCTGGGGTTTCTCTACCACCCAAGTCAGTACCCTACTATCTCAAAAAGCAGCTTCCATGAAGGCTGTTGAAGACACTGTGAACATTAGCCCACATAGAATCATAGAATGTTTGGGTTTGAAGGGACTGCCAAAGGTCATCTAGTCAAACTCCACTGCTATAAGCAGGGACATCTCCAACTAGATCAAGCTGCTCAGAGCCTCATCAAGCCTGACCTTGATTGTCTCCAGGGATGGGGCCTCCTCTACGTCTCTGAGCAACCTATTCCAGGGATCTACCACCCTCATAGTGAAGAACTTTTTCCTAAGATCTAACCCAAATCTGCCCTTTTCTAGCTTAAAGCCATTACCCCTCATCCTGTCACTACAAACCCTTGTGAATAGTCCCTCCCCTGATTTCATGTAGGCTCCTTGCAGGTACTGGAAGGTCACTGTAAAGTCTCCCCAGAGCCTCCCCTTCTCCAGGCTGAACACCCCCAACTCCCACAGCCTGTCCTCACAGCAGAGCTGCTCCAGCCCTCTGATCATTTTTGTGGCTCTCCTCTGGACATGCTCCAACAGCTCCACATCCTAGGGCTGGGGACTCCAGAGCTGGACACAGGGCTCCAGGTGAGGTCTCACCAGGGCAGAGCAGAGGGGCAGGATCACCTCTCTCCATCTGCTGGCCACACTGCTTTTGATGCAGCCCAGGGTTCCACTGGCCTTCTGGGCTGCTGCTGCACATTGGTGGCTCATGTCCAGCTTCTCATTTACTAGTACCCCCAAGTCTTTTTCCAGTGGACTGCTCTCTAGCATCTCCTCTCCCAGGCTATATTGGTAATGTTGGTTGCCCCTGCCCAGGTGCAGGACCCTGCACTTGGTCTTGTTGAACCTCACAAGGTTCACCTGAGCCCACCTCTGCAGCCTGTCCAAGTCCCTCTGGATGGCCTCTTGTCCCTCTGGCATGTCAACTACACCTCCCAGCTTAGTATTATCAGCAAACTTGCTGAGGGTGCACTCAGTGCCACTGTCTGTGTCATTGATGAAGATGTTGAACAACACTGGTCCCAGTACAGACCCACATATTTGTGGCAGGCAAGGTCTGCCTTTGCTTTTGTGCTGCAATAGGGAAGAAAAGGGGGGAAAACAAACCAACCAGTGCTTATGCTGAATTATGTTCTCCCTGTGTGCCTTCAGAAAAGTGCACAAATGTTAGACAGCTCTGGCCTACTACCAGGAGAATTGTAAGTTGAAGTTATTTTTAAAAGTTAAAGCTTTATCGCTGGCTGTCTCCTTTCCCTCACTGAGCTAACAGAACCGTAGCTTGTCCTACATCTGCAGCCTAACTGGAGAGTTGAGCATGAAGCTGTGAAGCACTCATCTTCTCCACTTGGGCGACAGTATCACTCTGCAGTTCCTCACCCATTGCCACAATCAGAAAGGGAAATGGAGGAATTCTTGCAGGCTTTATGCCATTATTGAAGTTGCAAGTAGATCTTTTTCAGTAACCATAAAGGATTTTTTCTTTCTAATTAAACTGCAAGCATTCTTCTCTAGCAAACTTTCCACGATGGCATCTTCAGTTAATTAAAGGTTTAAGCTGTCAGGAAATGCTGTGCATTAAAAAAAAGTAAAATAAAGAGGAGAGCTACTTTAATAGCGTTTGTTAATTGAAGTTCTCATCAAGTCAGATGCAGGAACACAAGCTGTTCCCTGAGTAGATGGCCACTAGCACACATCCAGACATTCACCTGCTGTTTCTACAAGCCAGGCTCTCACCTTAGCCTAGCTTGTGTAGCACCAGTGGACGAGGCAGTGCTGAGCTCCCTCACCACTGAGGCAAATGCAAAGACTTCTCCATAGCGTGATTGAAGGATGGTGGGGGGAAGCTCCTACCTACCACAAGGTATTATATCTTGCATCTCTAGTAACTGCAATCAAATGGCCAAACACTTGCACTTGTGTTGAATTCACATTCTCCCCAGGCTTTGTCTCCATTTGTTGGAGCACAGGTTTTTCTGGATTAGATGCAGCCTTTTACCTAGTTCACAGCATTTCCAGGTGCCCAATGGTGCCAGTAGAAGCAGTTGTGGGAACCAGGACCAGAGCAATGGGAGATTTGAAGGGAGATGCTTTTACTTCAGTATGTGGCTGTGGTCATAGTAGGGAGCACAAGAACAGAGCTTTTGGGCAGTGCTTTTCCACTGTGGTCACCTTCAGTACTGTTCACTGGTTGCTTTTGACCAGCCCTGCTTTTGTGTAGTTTATTGCCATGGTAGAGTTAAGTCTTCTGGGTCCTGTCTATCTGTAGTCGTTGACAGTCTCTCCTGAGGCTCCCCAACACAGGCATTTTCTGGGGAAAAACCCATGGATAAGTGATGATGCTGATCCCACTGCCTGTTTTTTTTCAGTGTTTTGGTCAGGGGGAAGCTTCCTAGCTCCAGATCACTGCATCAGCAACCGGTGACAGCCACTGCAAATGGCCACAAAAGACCATTTGAGACAAAAGGCAGGAGATGGATTTATGGGCCAAGCTGCACCAGCAACACCTGAGCCTGTATGGTCCTGGGCACCCTGCAGCCCTCAGCACATCTCTGTACCCATGTTCCTGGGGGACGCCAGTGCTGCTGTAACTCTACAGGGGGGAGCAGAGCTGCTCAGCTGCCTCCCAAGAAGACGTTCTCCTGTGTGCATGCACGCATGTGCACACACACCCCCATCCACCCCTGGGAAAGTGGAGAACCCTGCCAGAATTCAGACCAAACCCTTTTGTTATTCTGAATGTGCTAAATTAGTCCTTTTAGCCAGCTGCAGGACTATGTCCCTTAGACACAAGGGATTCCAGCCTGTAATTGTAGTTTGGACAGGTGACACTCAACAGAATAAAGAACAAGTCAGGTGATGGGTGAGAGAACACCTTAGCCAAAATAAAGCTTTGTCCTTAAAGCACCTTTAATGCCCCAGTCCTTTTATGTGCAGGTGTTAAGGAGACTTCAGAGCCAAATCTGTACTTCTGTGATATGTGAGTGTGGCCTGATGCCAACTGGGATTTAGGCATCTATTAACACAGCTGGCAACATGTAATATTGCACCAGGCGTTTTGCAGGCAGGAGCGTTTTCACAGCTGGATGGAAAGTTTTACCTTCATCTTCCTCATAGAAAATTTTGCGTAGAACAAAAATCTTGACTGTTTATCCCTCCCCTCCCCTGAGGGATCCAAAAATTGAAGAGAGTAAGCTACATACCACCTAACTTCATAAGCTTTCAATCCCATTATTTAGGTGAAGTGTTTAGGAACAGACATTCCTTCCAGATACAATCGAATGCTTTAAGTATAGAGAAAGAGTGATTTGTACTTGATCAGGCAACCTCCTGCTCTCAATGCAAAAGCTCCAAAAGGGGGTAACAACTAACTCCACGTCTCCTTGAGAAGTAGTGAAAAGCAAGGAGTGACTCTTTGCAAAGAGGGAGCATAACGTCAAGGTCTACGCTTGTTCCACACCAATCTTTTCATTGGATCCACTGTGATCTCCTACAGGAAAACACAGTGCTACAAATCCTGCCTACCTACAAGGGAACAATATTGTACCCTGGATGTGCTTGGGTGCATTTACATCTCATTCCCCATCACCACATCATTGCTGTTGGTTAGAACACAAAGCAGCAGCTTGATTTCCCCACTAGCAGGACAAAATTTCAAGGCTGCTATTTAGGAAACAAAGTAATGTTTAATTGCACACATTTGTTTTGCTGTTATTGAGCAAGAGCAAGTTAGAAGCCCAACAGCATTATTTTTCCTTCCCTGCAAAACAGCTCATTAATGCATTCAAACCTGTTAGAATTTGTTAGTCCCAGAGGCCCTTGTTGAACCAGAACGATCAATAGATGCAAACAGAGCAGGTAAAGAGGCAATCAGGGTCCTAGAAAGTTGAAATATTTTCGATTAGGACACCATAATAACTTCCCCTGAACCAGCTTTTCAACAGCTGGTGCTACAAGCAAGGGGGCATCCCAGGTAGGAACAATCAAGGCGAGACAGGTGAGGGAAGAAACGCATCTTTATATAACTGCACAGAGCAAAATGTGCTCTGGACAGCAAGATGTGCTCCAAACAGCTTGGGCTATCCCACACAGGAGAGGTGTTTCACACAAAATTCTGCATAGGGGAGATAATTGGAGGAAACCACTCCAACGTTTCAGGTTCTGATCTCCTCGCAGTAATGAGCGCACAAGCAGACGATGCATATGCATGAGAACATAATTAAGAGTGGTAAAACCTGGAAGATTTTCAAACTCTATGGCAATTACCAACTTAAACACACAAAAAATTAAGATAGCCTTATACCCAAAGGAAAGTTATTATTCAAAGTGCCTCGCCTCATTATCGTTAGCTCGAGCTCAAACAGCAGGCTGGTGAGCAGGGGAGAGCTGCCTTCCATTAGCAGCAGGTGCTCTCCCTGGGATGGAGGCAGGATGCTGACATCCTTCTGCTCTTGCAGAGACATCTCAAACAGTCCCAAAATGCTTTATCAGAACAAAAATAGAACGCGGAGGGCACGCATGACTGGCAGCTCGGGCTCCCCTGTTGGTCTTGGGGCCTCTCTGGTGAAGAGTGTTCATGGACAGAGAGCTACCCTGTGCAAATAGATTCACTAAATAAATGTGGTAATTACACCAAATATTATTCTCAGTAGAAACAGCAGCAGGGAAATGATTTGCATAAGAAATGCAGATTATTCATGTAAATGAATGTGTTATTTGTTTATAGAAAAGATTGTCTTTTCTAAAGACCTAGAACTCGGCTCTTCATAAAAGGTAACACTTAACCAGTGCCTCATGCCTTCACTGTGCTCTGTCCACCTTTATCAAATCCATCTTTGCAGGACCAGCTATATTTTTCTCATCAGTCTGTTTTGCTAGAGCTCAAACTCCCCTCAGTCCAGAGGATAGTTAATCTTCTCTAGGGAGCCTGTTTGGGCTTCCAGTAAAGTTCCTTTACACAAATGCAGGCTTTTAATCTTTGTTTCAGCAAGCTGAGCCTAGTGGCAAGAGAAAGAGGAGGGGTTTTGAGGTTTAAAAACCCTTTTTTGTACAAAAAAAAGCCTGACTTGAGAGGATGGATCATTCCATTGTTTTTCCTCTGTGTGCTGGATGCAAGGAGAGGCTCAGGTCCCAGGCTCGCTCTGCCCTGCACAGTCCAGAAGCAGCCAGGAGTATCCTCAGTTTTGGGCAATAGCATGTCAGGGCAGACTAACACAGCTTTGCAGCCCCCAAGAGCTGGGCTACTGATGGAGACCCTGTGTGCCCACCTCCCACGCTCTCTCACCCCATGGCATCCTCACCCTTGGAGTACTTTCACCCTGCTACCTGAGCAAGGCAGAAGGGGTTGATCACTCTGCACCCACCTCCTGTTAATATCAGGACGGTCTCATCCCTCACAGCAGCAGTCTCAAGCCCAGGGTTCTTCAGCAAGGGAGAAACACTGATGTAACACAAAAAGCAGAGAGGCAGCCTTAGCTGACGCTGCAGGACCTTCACCCTGCCATTCACCCTGCAAAACAGCCAGCTCAGCTCCTGGACCCGTGCTGGGCAGGCCATAAGCACCCAGCACAGACCTTTAGAAAAACAGCTTTACCAATAATCAGGAGACTTTCTCACTAGGCTTTGCCCTCGAGAACATGCTAACTAGAGGCAGCTCTTCTTATATTGCCAATCACATCCTGCACCAAAAAAAAGCATGGCCATCAGGATGAGGGAGGTGATTCTCCCCCTCTACTCTGCTCTGGTGAGACACCACCTGGAGTCCTGTGTCCAGCTCTGGAGACTCCAATATTAGAATGATGTAGACCTGCTTAAGTGGGTCCAGAGGAGGACCATGGAGATGATCAGGGAATGGTCAGCTCTCCCATGAAGAGAGGCTGAAAGAGTTAGGGTTATTCAGCCTGGAGAAGAGGAGGCTCCAGGGAGAACTAATTGCAGCCTTTCAATACTTACAGGGGGCATATAAGAAAGAAGGGATCAGTCTTTTTAGCAGGGGCTGCTGCAACAGGACAAGGTGTAATGGTTTTAAACTAAAAGAGTGGAGATTTAGATAAGATACAAGGAAGAAATATTTTGCAGTGAGGGTGGCGAAACACTGGCACAGGCTGCCCAGAGAGGTGGTGGATGCCTCATGCCTGGACACATTCAAGGTTGGGTTGGACAGGTCTCTGAGTAACCTGACCTAGTTAAAGATGTCTCTGCTCCTTGCAGGGGGATTGGACTAGATGGCCTTTAAAGGTCCCATCTAACCCAAACCAGTCTGTGGTTCTGTATGACAATCGTTGTGGAGAAGCACTCTCAGCTGATCCTAGCTTTCATGCCTATGCAACAGCGTGAGCCACCTGAGGATCTGTTGCTTCTTGTTGCCTTAAATACCTTGCGAAAGGATGAATGTCTGCCTCACAGTGGGAAGGGCTTGATTTCCTGTCACGGTAAGCTCTTCAGTGACAACTGTGTTTCTGGCTCAAGTTTTGGCACCTTAATTCAGGAAGGTAATGTGGATTTCTCAGCTTGCTTCAGCTTTCAGATGGTCAGAGCTGACAGAAGTTCTTTGATGTTCTTCAAATTTACTGCAGCATTTTACATAACTTAAAGAATAGTGTTAAGGAATGGCACCCACACACAGCCTTTCCACCAGCTTTCTGCTGAGATTTTGTATTCCCAAGGACTTGTGCATCACTACCAAAAAACAAAACAAATCAAATCAAAACAAAAAGATAAAAAACTAGGGGGTTCTTTTACTGGACTCACCAATTCAGCAATTTATTCTTGCAGCATATGAATTATTTTCTGTTAATTCATCCCTTAAATTCTTTAAGTGCTTAGCTATGCGTTAGTTTGATAGAGTATCCCTTTCTTTTTTGTATTTTATATAATTAAAGTTTTGCAAAACTCAGCGGTTTAAACTCTTGGAAACTTGTGCATATTGGAAAATATTGATCCAGTTGGTGGAGGCTGTGAAGTGCCCAAGCCTTGCTTCTGCACAAGTAAAAGAGCAGGCTAAAGTGTAAACTGAGTTCCCAGTAATGCTCTTCTCAGCTGTTCAAAAAAATCATGAGCCCTTCAGATCAAAGTACTTTGGAGATGCTCAGGGTTATTTCTGTTGTCATGTTTGCCTGATGAGCATTGAGGGGCCAGGAGTCCTCCACAGTCCCAAGGACAAGCATCTTAACACCAGGCTAACATTCCTCTGGTGTCACCAAAAGGCAGGTAGTGCAATGCAGGTAGAGGCTGGCCACAACAGAAATGCTCAGCATGGGAATCACTGGGGTTTCAGAAAAGGGGTCTGAAAACCTTTTCTGACAAGCATGAATAAGCATGGCTCCAAGTTAAAATAAGACCTTCAGTGGCCTGTCCCACCATTCTCATGGACGTGGTCAAACCCTCATGCTGGGACAAACAGTCCAACAGGAGCCAGTTTCTGCATGACTTAAGACATCAGCCTGCAGAGCCGGAGCTAATGAACAACAGGAGCTAATGTTGGTCAAAGGCTTGGGGGGAACACCTCAGCCCTCCAATTTTAACCTGCTGGTACACATGTACCTGTGCCCTAAGAGCAGGAGAGGCTTATGAAGTGCTGAGATCCATGTCAGATTAAGGAGCAGGTAAGAAAAGTGTGTGATGTTGAACACCCAAGCTACAGAGAAAGGACAACATGAAAACTCATACCCAAAGATGAGCAGACCTTCAGGATACTCACTGCATCCTATGGCCATTTCCACGACCCTGTCTCTGGAAGGGGCATACTCACTGCGTGCTCCAGAACTCTGCATCACCCGCTCCATTTTTAAGGTAAACATGTGAATAGGGGGCTGGATCTAGAGACTTACAGGGCAGACATGGTCCCAGTTTCTGAAGTGATATTCCTAGCTAGCACTTTAGGTTTGAAGGGGACAGTGGGAAGGGAGAGACAGCGATAACGAGGCTATTTCAGACATAACCCCACGCCTCGCATCCTCTGGAAACAGCATTTAGCTGCCCGGGCAGGAGTCTTCTGCAGCCAGCAGCCAGGCTGAAAGCACCCAGGTCAGGGCTGCTGGAGACCAAATTTCTCACTCAAGAGCTCCAGCTCTTCAGCAGTGCAGAGCTGCTTTCAAGCAATAAGTGGTTTATGTCTAGCTTCAGTGTGTTTACGAAAAAGAAATCCTGCTTTTACCTGAGGAAAAAAAGCTACTTTAGAGAAACTACCTCTTTCTTTTCATCTCATGTAATGAGCACCAGCTCTAGCCAGCCTTCTCATAGCCACATTGGCAGGAGCATGAGGAGCTCCACATGTTTCTGAAGGGTGCTTGGCTGTGAACTCTTCCCTCCGCATGAGAGACATACATGACTTGTTAGAAAAAAAGAGAAATGTTTCTTTTTAAAATATTGCTCTTCATAGGAATCCATATACGAGGTCTTTTTAATCTGAAAATGTCATTCCCACATTTGTACATGGTTTGCTGTAAATATTCCATCAAAATCGGCTTCAGGAAAGAACTGGATTCTTATTTGCATGCTTTCTTAACGGAGATCCCCTGTGATAGATTACGAGTGAAAATATTCCTCCTCAACAGCAGTAGCAAAGTCCATTTCCACTGTCTCAGAAACCAGCTGAAAATTTGTAGAAAAACCAACTTTGTTTTTAACCTGACTTATGAATTTGAGCTCCAAGGACAAACCTGACCATCCAGCTGTAACATTAATAGTGATACAGGGGACGTGTAATTCACCCAAGAGTAATTTTCTGTGGCACTTTTCACCACTTCTTCAACAACAAAAGTAGGAGATAAGCTCAGGCGGAGAGCACTTCTTCTGCCCAGCATCTGCAGCCTCCGTAACACCAGGTGTGTGCTTTGCAAGTGGCATCAGTCTCTGGCACTGCCAGGCTGGGTAGAATTAGTCAGGATTTTGTAGGTTTTTGCCTTTATCTGTGGAACGTCAGCTTCCTACATTACATAGCTGATCTGAGCAAAACAAAGGTCTGCCTGCACTGGAAGGGAGCGCGATGGAGACATTCATTTCCCCAGAATAGGTAGTGTAACAAATCAATCCTGACTGCACTGATAAATTGAACTTCAAGCTTGGTGATACTGCTTTTCAGGTCTAATCCAGTGTAAGACACAGCAGGAAGGAAAGGCAAAGGCACTCGTTAGCATTTCGTTCTGCAAGAAGCTGCTCCCTGAGCAGGAAGAAAACAACATTGAGATCATCTATTTCCCCTTCTTTTTCAGCACAGCACTGCAACTGTTTTTGAGGAAGGTGACAGGGGGTGCACAGGTATGTGTGGGGGCAAGTGTGAAGATGGCAAAGTGCAGAAGAATTATGCAACAATGACTGGCTTCTTGCCAAGCCCCAGACCTTGGGAGAGGATCCTAACTTGGGCTCCTGTGTGCTGGTGAGGAAGGAGCACTGGTTATGGGAGATACCTGGCTCAGAGCAGTACAGGGATTAGAGAGCAGCAGTGCCCTGGTACACAAAGGGAAGAGGAGCTTTTGGGCTGGGCTTCAGAGGGCAAGTTCAGAGATCAGATCAAGTCTGGACTAGAGAGCCCCAGGCTGAACACAGACAGATCACTCCCCTGGGCACTGCAGAAGTACTTCTTTTTCTAAGTAGATGGCAAGTCCTGCTCTCTGGGTCCCACAGCAGCCAGCACCCTGGGCACATGATCTTCCTCCTCTCAGCACTGTGGCACTGTAAATAATGACAAATGGGATTTTGCCCTTAACTTTTCTGAATCTGGATGTAAACATCATACCTTTTTGAAGAAACTCCAGCTTTTCACCTGTCTTCCATGCTGGAGCACAGGATTGCTTTCAGCCCGAATCCAGCAAGAATAATGCTGGGAGAAAAGACTCCAAAGCCCTCCATGTTTGGACAAAGGGCTTGAAATGTTGGCCTGAAAAAGCTCACAAAAGAAATAAAAAGACTTAAAGTTTTCAAAATTTGAAATCACATCATTTTACTCGAGTCTCTTGGTGGGGTTGCACAGTTGGAGAGGGAATGAGTGAGGACTGGTGGATACTTGGATTTGGCAGCAATATTGACTCCATGTTCCCATGTTTCCTTTTCGTTCCCATCACTGCCCTGTGCAAGGGTCTGTGCTACTGGAACACTCAGTGGCCAGCCTTTTGGCACTGCCTGCACCAGCAAACAGGTTTTTTCCTTCCAAAAGCTTCAAAGTCCTCATTTTTATGGCTCTGGTGCAATGACAACTTGCCCTTTAGAGGTCCCTTTTGTGGGTCATGGAGTTAGGACTACATGTACTGCTTAATAATTAAAAACAAAGTAACATTCTACACAGAGCATCCCATAGCATGCTCAAAGTCCACAGGCACAGCTTGGCAGGAGCCACTTACATGAATATATTACCCCCCCAACAATGTAATGTGATTTTAGGTAAGGCAGGAGTCTTGCTGGCCCCGCTATAAAATTGGTGAAAAAGAGAGATGTGACCTCAGATAGAAAACTACCCTTCAGTGTCTCAACAGCATGTAGACCTTCAAATTTTTATTGATTGCCCAGAAAGGAATACACAGATAGGCAGAAATACTCAATCACTGACCTTAACCAGCTTGCTATCTCTCCAAAGGTGGTCATTCCCAGCTGTCTGAGGGCAAGAACCCCATAATCTTGGGGTGCTTTGCCTTGGGGTAATTTGTC
>NW_008623608.1:0-8377 GCF_000691845.1 Merops nubicus | reverse complement strand
TTTCCCTTTTGCCTGAAGCCAGACATCAGGTCTCTGCCACATCTCGTCATTGAGGCCATGACCGCCCCAGCCCTGCTTGTCATTCCTGTAAGTCTCAGCCCCTTTTTGAATTCCTTTAGGCCCGAGAGTAGAGCCTGTCCTGCTGCCATCTGGACAGGCACCCTGACCAGGCTGGACGCACGCAGCGAGACTGACAGGTACCTGCTGCACCCCAGCTGCAAGCTAAACGTGTGCACCAGAACACGCAGGAAACACGCAATGCTTCCAGCTGTCTGTGCGTATGTTACGGCAATCAGCTCCAGCTGAATATTTGGTTGGCAAAGGGTTGATTAGTTCCTTTCAATCTCATCTCGGAGTGTTGCAGTATACCTCAGCATCCAGCCCCTCTTCACACTCCAGGCATTATTTGCTACTCCTGTGATTTGTTCCTGCCTTTTCCAAAAAGGACCTTTATTAACAATACTAGTCTCAAGCTGTAGCCCCGCTTTTCTTTCATTTCTGCTAGAGCAATACCACCCACTGCAAAGCTCAGCATCTCTATAAGTGCTGTGGTTACAAACGAATGCATCCTTCAGCAGCCTTTTAGACAATTTTTTCCACAATGCACATTGTAAATGAGGAGTAATCTATCTTCAGAATTGCCCAGAAAACGTTATTCGGTTAGCAATATAAAAGCCTCACAGTGTCCGAGTAGGTGCCCTTGCCAAAAACATTTTATTGTGAGCCAGATAATTCAGTTTGAATTGTACACAGTTTGGTATAATCATTCCAGTAAAGCATCCTTTACAATTCTGTAACAGCAAGTCACATGGCACAATAAAGTTTATTGCTGCAAATGCTTAGTGATTCATGGCATGGACGAATTCTGTTTCTTTCCTGGATCAAGTAATCAATATCAAAATAATCTCCCTGCAATTACATTGCTCTGCATTAAAGAGGTGTGAAGTAAATAAGTACAAAATCTGATATAAAAACCAATGTGTACAACATCAAAATGAACTGCAATTTGAAACCGAGTGTCCTGCACCACAGTTTTGCACACAGCCTGTGGCAGAGCTATGTCCAGCATACTCCCAGCCTTAAATGACTCTTGCTCAGCTAATTACACACACCGTGCAACTAAACCCAGTCGGGACTGACAGATTTTCATCCCACCGTGTCCAGCAGAGCCCTGCTGTGAACACCCTGCACCCACACAGACCCCCCTGGCCACCCCCCTGGGTGCCAGGGACCATATGTTTCAGAGTGCATGGAGAAAGCAAAGACCAACGCTCCCTCAATCAACCTTCCTGGTTCTTCCAGTGCTACTCCTGCATGCAGTAAATCAGCGTTTATATCACCCCCCGTGGAGCCCAGTGCAAATTAAATCAGGGTAATTTAGTTTGCACCACCGTGTTCGGCTGCGAGTCACGACAGCAGGGGGAGGGCACGTGCCTTGTGATGGGAGCTGCTGCCAGAGCCTCTGTGGGAACCCAGCGGGATGGCAGCGCTGGGACGCTGCTGCTCAAGGGCCTGGGTGTCGGTGCTCCCCCCAACCTGCCCTGCTTGGCAGATCTGAACCCCGTGGCTCCCGGGACGCCACAGCAGGCCACCCACAGCAGACAGAGAGATCATCTGTATTAAACAAGTACAAACACAGCTATCTATCTGGTTCTAACAGTTTTCTCATAAAAACAGTACGAAAACAATACTGTTTAGAAACAGACTGTTCTGGGGAATAAAGTGCACACTGTTGTTTTTACTGTTTAATGCCTCCTGACTGGGAACACTTACATGTGATGGGGTTTCTCTCTAAAATACACTTCTGCTGTTCACAGGCTTCCAGTGCAGTGGTGAGCTCGTTCTTCTGCTCGTGTTTACAGAATCACAGCACCACTATGGTTGGAAAGGACCTTTAAGATGATTGAGTCCAACCATTATCTAACTCTACCAGGCCACTTCTACACCATATCCCCGAGCACCCCATCTAGACAGCTTTTAAATACATCCAGGGATGATGATTTAACCACTTCCCCTAAGTTTATATTCTTACCCACAGGCCACCTCATTCCTGAATCTCATATGCACTCTAAAAGGGTATTTCTGAGAGAGTAAGCACCTAAAAAGTCCCAAAAAGCCAGAAGGCAGACTGCCTTAAAATAACTCCTTCCTACAAGGGCATTAGTATGGTCTTTCATTACATGTTCCTTCACATTGGAGCTGTTTCATTCAGTTCCCAGACCAGGTTGTGCACTGGAAAGAGAGACACAATTGTGCTGTCCACAGGAATGGAAAAAAAAATTAAAAAAACTAAAAAAAAAGAAAAAAAAACAAAAAAAAAAAAAAAAAGTAAAAAAATATCAAAGCGGCAACCAGGAACAGGCACCTAGTGTGTGGCAGTTCTCAGCCCAAAGAAATTTATGGCAAGAAAATGAAAAAGGATCCTACAGATAGATGCATCAAGCAACCCTAGCATGGAGTTTGATGTGAGTAGTCCCACTTACAACATGTTTCCTAATGCTGTTCATAGCCACACACCCAGTTTCCATTATTTAACTAGCTACGACCTACATGTGCCTGATCGTTTAAAAGTACACACACTTTCTCTCTCTCTCACCCTGCTTTATAAAAAGTAGCTGACAAATATCAAAATGTTTTACCAGACTGCTCCTGTCTCCTGCTATAGAGAACATCTCTTCCCTGCCAGTCTCTGGTGACTTAAAGACAATATGGGATCTGTTTACTTCTCACTGTACTGTACTTTCCAGTCTGCAGAGAAAACCAACTGCCTTTCTGAAATAAATATGCAAACATCGTCTTCCATCCACAACAAAGAGCTGGAGGCCCAGCTCATTGCTTGGTCAAATCAACTTAGGTTCACTACAATAGGGCTAAGCTGACTTGTAAAAGCAAAAGAGATGGTTTGAATGCTTGAAAATCCCCTCTCCAAGTCATGACTAGGGAAAAGTGTTTGTTCAGAGAGTCCCCATCCCTTCCTCCCTACACCACACAGGCTCCTGACCTCTGCAATGGGCCTATCAACTGCAGATCTTGGATTTCCTCTATCTAAAATCCTCTGGGATTTTCCTTCCTTCATAAGTGACAAGGCCACTCAGGGCAGGGGCCATTTCTCTCCCAGGCTCAAAAGCCCCATCACCAAGCACAGCCTCTGGGTACTACCACAAAGTATGCCCTCCTAGACCAATAACAGTGAAACATCTGCATTAAGTAGGTGACCCAAACTCCCTGGTGTCACAGTGTGTGGCATCCAGCAGTCTCTTCTCAGTAGCACTGTCTGAAGTGGAATAGGACTAAAAATAAATACATTAATTAGCAAACCTTCAATTCACAAAGTCATAGAATTACTGAATCATAGAATCATTAAGGTTGAAAAAGACCTCCAAGATCATCAAGTCCAACCATCAACCCAACACTACCATATTGGGTCAAGTCTGCTTGAGGGGAAGATTTTTCATACAAGGTAAATGTCAGGGCTGAGCCCAGAGAGTCCAGTGTGCAGAGAAAGTTGACAGAAAGCAGTCCTCCTTGTCCCAGTAGAGGCCTGGCTGTCCCCTCCTCTAGGGCACTGCTTCAGGAATACAGTGTCATCATCATCCACTGTAAAATAACAGGGAAAGTTGGCTGAACTCATTCATCCCTGTAAGACCTCTGCGATACTCACAGCTGAACTGGACTATGAGGCATTGGAGATTTTCTCACTCCAAAAGGAGCAGAAGCCATAATAAAGCAGAAGATTTAGAAGCCTGATGCTCCTTGTTGTTTCTAACCTACTCTGCAAGTGAGCAGGGGAAGATTCCTTTTTTAATGCTACAGAAGAGAGCACACGGTGCCCCGTGCAGCGCCGGAGCCTGCAGCTGGCAGCCAGGGGGCAGGCTTTACCTCAGCTTCCCGGAGATAGATCCCCTTGCCATCCTGCGTTAAGTTGCGAAAGGCCTCTGCGAAAGAAAGAGATAAGGAGCATCAACATGATAGCCAAGAGGCCAACACCAGCCAAGAGACCCTGTCTCAGGAAAAGCCTCAAAGGCAGTTTGTAGGCTATTCACAAGTGCATGTGAACATCTCTGTTCTGAGGGCTGGGATGCAGGGAGCAGCTGAATAAAGTCAGGCCCGTCCATCCAGCTGTGAAACCTCAAAGTGACAGTGGTCCCAACCTCACCCACTAAAGCTCTGAGACATGTGCAGAGTGACTACAGCACAAGCTCACAGACTGAGTATCAGCTGTCTCATCATCACAACTGCAGTCCCATCAAAGGTATATTCCAAGGCTCTCTTCTTCCTGGAAAACGAGCAGTCTTCACCTGTAATTTGCCCACCTCCTCCTACAGAAGGCTGGTGAAAAGCTGCAGGGAGCTCAATCACTCTGACAGGCACAGCTTGGACACAGCTGTAGAAAGCGACTGGTGGAAAGTTAGAGAGAGAGATCTTGATTTACTCTGTATCTGTCCCTTGCTTTAAACTGATTACTCTTGGTCTACTCAGAAACCAAACATGACTAATTTTGACCTTGCCACTGGAAGCTGGAGCAGCACCAGAAGGGCCAGGGTTTATCTGGGCAGCCCCGTAACACCAGCCTCACCTCCCATGATCTCCACTCGAAGCATGAAGCACACAAAGCTCTCAAAGCTGATCTTTAAGTCAGGGTCACCATATCTGATTGCCATCAAATTACAGACTTCATTGCTGAGCGAAATGCCTTCATAAAAGGGGGGAAAAAAAAGGGGGGGGACAGAATAAGATGGCAACTCCCAGCTGAACGTGCACAGCTATGGGTGTACACACAGTTGAGGGCATATGCAACTGAGTGGTCTTCAGCCCTTCTCCAACAGATTGTTTTTTCAAACCTCCCCCAGAATAATAAAATAGTAGTCAGCCCAAACTAGACCACTACATGGAGATACCTCCTCCAAACTTTGGTTCAGATGTGATCCCCTATACTCACAGTCCTGCCAGAGTTGGAATAATACACATGGGCATCCTTTACTCATGGGGTATGAGGGTAATGACAGTGGCTGTGTTTAAGAGCAATACTCCACAGGAGGGCAGGAAAGAAGACGAAGAAGAAAAAACAGAGGAAGCTCATACAGACAGCACTAACATCAAGCAGCATTTGCAAGGAATAGAAGTATTTCCTATTCATGGTCTGAGATTTTAGTTCACTTTAGCAGAGGTCTGTCAGAGTTTCTCACTGTACTTTCACTGAGTCAGATGAACCGGATGAACCACATACCAAAAAGATGAGTGATGTTTAAGCTGTAAACATGGAAAAGAAGCTACAAGACTGAGCACCAGCCCCCACTCAAAGCCCAGCAACAGAGTTTGGCCCATGTGTATCGTGTTCCATTTCTTGCCTTTGTGCAAGTCCTACACTTCCAGGCTCAGTCCCCGAGCTGTCAGCTTCAGCAGAGATGGCAATTTAATACGAGCTAGATTTGGCCTCCTGCACATATCTGCACAATGCCACACAGTCTTTTAAAATTAAATTAGCAATGAACAGGAAGGGATTTAAAAACTGGGTTTAAAATAGACAGACACTTCTGTTTCAGAGAACTATCGGTATGAAACCTCACTGGGGCAAAGATTAAGTAGCCCATCCCACAACAAAATAATTTTCAGATGTGTTTACCCAGCCAAAGAAGGAAGCAGAGATGGCTAAGATCATACAGCCTATGCTGTTTTCCACTCCTCCAGGGATCTATTTACAATTATCAAGATGTTTCCCAGCCCTGGGCTTCTTCCAGCCTTTATGAGGAAGGGGATGAGACTTGCCAAGATATGCTGTGGGCTCACCTGTCTCCTGTACAGCCGTGTGCAGCTCCACAAGGTCAAGCTTTCCTGATCTGCTAGTGTCTCTTTTCTGGAAAACTTCCTGGGAGGTGGGGGGAAAAAAAATAATTTAAAAACAGATTAAAAAAAAAAAAAAAAAAAGCCAACAGCACACAACACCAAAGGGATTGTGAGCAGGAAGATATTGCAAGGGGGAACATAAATTATTGCTATACCAAATAGAAAAGCAGCCTTTTCCACAGGATTCTGAATTCCTGGATACTCAGTGTGCCAGAGGCATTCAGCTTCATGGGAAAATTAAGGTCACAATATCTCAATTAAACATGAGAGAACACCCATTACATAAAAAAAGCCCAAACAAAACTCATAGCCACTCTAACATTCACACAATATATATATAATATGAGGTTAATGACTTTTTAGCCCACAAGCCTATCTATAGGCTTGATCCTCCTCCCACTAAAGTCCATGGAAGCCTGGCTGCTGATTTCAGAGGTGGCAGGAATCAACCTTCTCCCAAACCAATTCCATTCTGTCACAGCTGAACTGTTATTATGGAGGGTGAGGAGTTCAATAAGCAGGGCTGTGTCCTGGTGCTAAAGAAATCATAGTAACACAGAGCCTGCCCCAAGAAATAATGCTCCTGTGAAGTATTATACAAGTCAGAAGTACCACTCATGCCAAGGATACATCCAGGAGTGCCAAGATACCCTGGCAAGCATCCAGGCTGAAAGTCAGATGAAAATTCAGGAAATCTGAAGAGAAGAAAAGGGGGGGGGAAAAAAAAAAAGTTTTGAGGAGTCATTGAACATCTCTCAGAAAAATAGACTTTCATAAAATTCCCCTTCATCTGGCAGAGCTCAGGCCCCAAAGCCTTTGTGAAACTTTACACCCACTTGAGAAGACGTATCATTTATGATGATAAAAATATGAGGCAACAGGATGGATTCTACTAGTCTCAGAAAATCCAATATGAGCTCCCTGCAGGCATGTAATACGGAATGAAATATGGTGCACTATCTCCAGCTATTAGAGAAAATGGAAGGAAAAGGACATCCAAAGCTGTAATCCCAAACAGAATTTACTGCATGACCTTGAGCAAAGTCACTTGACCTGAAGAGCTTTGGGGAGCAGTGCTGCAGATTAATTGAAACCCCTGTGCTAAGCATCTCTCTCTCATCCTCTTTCACAGACACACTGCCAGCTCTGTTAATATAATCGAAAATACAAGCATCACTGAAAACATGATGCTGCATCAAATCTTAGCATTCCTGGTTCATACATAAGTTACATCAAGAGTAACAGAAATAGACTCTAATCTCACCGCAAATCATGGTTATAGATTGTCTGTAGACTTCCACTGAGCAAGGGACAGAACCATAACTCACCAACCCCTTCTCTGCAGAAAGTGAAGGTGTTTGAATCATCTAATAGCCCTGTTTAGTAAATATGAAACAACTACTGTAAAGTTTTTAAATTAATGTCTTAAAATTGATCACTCATGAAAAACAAAGACTCTTTGTTCGACATAGTCTTCTCACAGATAAGACAGTGCCTGGTGGGCCATTTTGCAAGACAGCAGAGATATCCTTGTCCCCCTTTGTAGAAAAGGGAGTAATGTCAAATTCAGCTTAAGTGCAAAATGCATCACACCAGTATTTTTTTTGCTCATCTTTGTTGCCTAGAATGGCTGGACAATGTATTTTCTGTGTTGCACATCGGTTGTTACCAGTGAAAAAACTAGGAAGGAAAAGATCATGATATCTGTAACTTCACTCTTGTTCTTCAGAGAAAACAGCCACCCCAAAACCTCGCTACTGCTCAGGTACTGTTATTCATAACTGGGGACCAAATTAAGAGCTTGTGGAGTGCTCTGGGCTGCCACTGGCAGCCTGGATGTCACGGGCCTCACGAGAGAGACAACCTGAGGGCTCACCTAGTTCTCACAAGCATGACACAGGCTACCTGCACCTCCATCCTGTCTCCCAAACACAGAGAGAGGAACAGTCCTACACATGCACAGCTGGGAAGAGTAAATAGGAATAGCAGGTATGAACCAGGCACACCGAGGTTAAGACAAGACCCCTTCTACCATGTAGCTCCCTGCAGACCAGGCTAACTTTCTACACCTTCTAGTGGTGGCACTGCCAAGACCATGGCAGTGGCACAGTGTGAAATGAGGTATAGTTTCAGAATCAAGGCTGAGGTCAAGCTGGGCTTGGAGGTCAAATTCAGAGTCTGCATCCACACACAATATCTATGCTTGCTCTTCCACCCTCCACTCTTTCAGCTGTTGCAATTCAAACTAGATTAGCTCTGCTTATAAAAATTTCTGCTATGTTGATTCACACCCTAGCAAATCCTTTCTCTCTGGAAATCTAACATGGCATCAGAAGACTCGTTCCAGTCAGACTCAAGCCGTTTTCCCTTCCCAGAATTCAAGAAACAGATACAGGAGCGGAGGCTTTTCTCTGGGAGGGTTTGCAGAAACATTATTTCTCAGCACTTACTTCTCCAAGACATATTATTCAGGATCCTCTGGAGCTGAACAGCATTTATTTCAGGATTCTGTGATATGGAAGAGAATTTATAT
>NW_008623607.1:0-7818 GCF_000691845.1 Merops nubicus | reverse complement strand
AACCATTCTATGGTTCAATGGTAGTTCCTTACTCAGCTCAGAGGAGGAGTTCCTCACCTTGGAGCGAGACCCAGACCGGTCAGCAGGTTGGATATGGACTTCATCCAAGTCATGAGGCTCAAGGTACAAGTTCATGATTAGCTAAAACCAATACCGGTCTACAGTGCTGGCAGGAAGAGTCCCACCCCACTTCCTATCCCTAGGAACACCACAAGGGTAGTCGTCACCCTTTCTCCTCTTGCTGAAACTGCTGCCACTCAGCCAAACACAATCTACACTTCTCTGAGCCAAAGGCAGATTTCAAGGCAAACCCAGCAGTTAGAGTATTGCCCTGGAAAACTCAGCCTGCATCCATCCCATGTACTTCACACAGCTTTCTGAGAAGAGTGTGATGGTGTCACATGCTCCACAGGCCAACCTTGAGGGTGTTTGTGTCACCTGAGCAAGGGCTGACAAGATGCCAGGACACAGTGATGGGACTTGGAGCACGTGTACGTGTGAGCGTGGGGACTCAGCCCTGTAACATTCCTCAGTCTGCCTGCTGGTGGAAAGCATCTGAGGGAATACAAAAGCTCCACAGGGGTAGGACTGTCCCGTGGCAGATGTCTCCTCTTTGAAACCAGATGTCTGGAAAAGATCCAGGAAGAGCATGAAGATGTTTTATTGCTGTGATGAGAAGCTCCCAATGGAAAGATGGGTGACTGGAGGAATTTTCTCCTTGTACACTTCAGTCTTTCATTTTCATCAGTAGGAGTGGGAAGTTCATGCAGATTTTTGATAGTGCCTTATATAGAAAAATGGCTTCTCGTGGCTCGTGTTCGTGTCGTTCTGGTTGTTTACTGGCAGCAGAATTCTACATGAAGACATTTCTTGCAGGACAAGGAACGTCAGTTTTTCCTGCAGCACGCCTGGAACATTGCACAGTGCAGTGACTCAAAGCGTGTCTGCCTCTCAAGTTCTGTTAGGGATTTCTTTTTCAGCTCATATCTTTCAAGATAGTTTGGCACAGTGGAGCACAACCCCCTCCCAGTGGTGCTGTTTTATTGGGTGGATGTTAGTTAACCCAGCTCAAAGCACCACAAACAACCCTTGGAGCTGATCTTCCTATTGCAATGTAAACCTTGAGCTACAGTTAATGCTTATCCTCCCCTGTTTGTACATTGGTTTATTCTACAGAGATTTCAATGATATTGTTTGTCAGATGACAGCGTGGATAACTGAACTGTAGAATCAACATAATTAGAGTTATTGTCTTGTGTTAGGCACTGTTTACAACCTTTGAACTTACACTGGGTTATTTTCCTTTGCAGTTATTGATGCCTGCATTCAGAGCCTTCCACAGACAAGATGAGACATTTTATTTGTACGTGAGTCCTGGATTTCAAGGTAAATTTTAAGCTCTTTTATTTCTTGACTTGTAGTTCATTAAATGAAAGAGTTTTTCTACACACATTTCTGGAGAGCATCACATTCCGTGGGCGTCACGCTAGCAGGAAGACAGAGACTGGAGAGAGTTTGGGAAAAACAACTTCCAGGTGTACCAAACCAGATGAAAAGAGCTGTCTCTCTTCAGCTCACTAGCTGACTCGTTTTAGATTTTTCTCTAGTTCTGACATGCAACACTGGCAGTAGTGTACCTGCAGTTCCTGCAGCAGCATGAGCCTAGTGTGAGATCCCTGAGAGCAGAAAGTGAGCAGGAGTGCAAGGACCCTGAGGACTTTTTCTAGCATGAAAATCAGAAATGATAATAAAATCCAAAGAAAATGGGAATGAGACTAAGTCACTTTGAATTTCAGGCTTTCAAGTGCCTCATAGGTGAGCTTGCTTCTTCCTTGTACAGATGGATTTTGATTTGGATCCTGCAGACCTTTTGTTCCCTAACTTACATTCTTCATTCCTGGGTTTTATCAGTGATTTCTGGAAAAGACAGAAATCTGACAAAAAGTCTGCTCTCCAGACCTTCAAACTCTGACCCAGATGGCAGCTATAACTGTCATGAGAGCATGCAGAAAATTAACATAAATACATCTAACTGTGTAATAGGAAAAAATATCTTGTCAATTTAGTTAATCTTTGGATTGAGCCCTGAGCATCTGGATACACTTTATCTCAGGAGCTGGGAAACTCCTCTCAAAATTCTGCCACAGCGTATCCCTGCCAGCAGTGCTGTCCAAGTGCCTGACATGGTGACAACAGTGATGGCTCATAGTGCCAAAGGGCCTTGGAGTTTTTAGAATACCAGATAATTCAGGAAATTACAGATTTTCTCGATGAACATTAGAACACAAGACTTTGCTTTAAAGTCCATTGGTTTAAAACAATTTCTTTCATAAGAATAGTTTTCCAAAATCACAAAACTTGAGATACCAGAAATCTGGAGAGCGTGTTGCCAAAAGGAAGTAAGATCTTCAACTCTTGACAGAAATGACCAACTCTTAAACTATCCTCTGGCTGTTCCTTAGAAAGGACAAATAAACTAGTAAAGCATTTGAACCATTCTTTGCCATTTTAAACCAGAAGTGTAAGCACACGTATTGGATGTTGGGACATCACCACAGAACTGACCTCACCTTAGAGGACAAGGTTTCAACCCAGCCAGCTCTCAATTTGTTATGTCAGCTGCTTGAAGATCCACAGAAACAAAACCTGACATCTTTCAAGGTTCCCATTTTACAAAGTGGATCTCTGCATGTTCTTTTCTATTTTAAATAATTAATGTTTAAGGCTCCCTTCTTTCAACAATAGCAGTAAAATAACTTTCATGAGCAAAGCTAGGATCACAAATCACCATGTGTGAAAAAGGAGTAAAATTTTTATTTATATTGATCTTGTACAACTTGAGGTGCTGGAGTGTGTCCAGAGAAGGGCAATGAAGCTGGGGAAGGGTCTACAGGAGCACAAGTTTTGTGAGGAGCAGCTGAGGGACCTGGGAGTGCTGAGCCTGGAGCAAAGGAGGCTCAGGGGAGACCTTCTGGCTCTGCACAGCTCCTGACAGGAGCCTGGAGCCAGGTGGAGGTCAGTCTCTTCTCCAAAGGAACAAGTGACAGGGCAAGAGGAAACATCCTGAAGTTGTAGCAGGGAAGGTTTGGGTCTGACATTAAGAAAAATTTCTCCCCCAGAAGGGTTGCCCAGGGCTGTCCCAGGCTGCCCAGGGCAGTGGTGGAGTCCCCACCCCTGGAGGGGTTTCCAAGCCGTGGAGATGTGGGGTGAGGGACATGGGTCAGTGGGGACCTGGCAGTGCTGGGGGGATGGTTGGACTTGATGATCTTGAAGGTATTTTCCAACCAAAAGATTCTATGATTCCACACAGATGTGGTACCTTTGAAAGTATTTCCAGCATGTCAGAGGCTGCTCAGTGGCAGAGCATGAATCTTGAGTAGTACTGAAACCCCTCTGCAGTGTTCCCACATGCCCAAGCCCATAGAATGCCACATTTTTAATTACATTTTTCAGGTGGCATTTCACAGCACATAGAAAATGAGATGGACACTTTGAGGAAGAAGCCTCCTTGGGAACCCTTCAAGTGTTTGAAGGGGAGAATGTAAGAGAAATTCAGGACTTGTGCCCCAGTGGTAAGCAGAGGTAGTGTTGCTACGGGCCACGTGAATCACAGCAGCCACAGAACAGCTCCTGGGAATAAAACACCAACTCAGAGGCTAAAGCAAACCTGTAACACCCAGCTTATAAATTAGCTGCACACATCATTATCTTCCCAGAAACTTTTACTGAGTATTCTACCAGAAATAGGGCCTGCAACACAAGTTTTCCACGTCAGGAAAGTGCTGTCAAGATCTGTTCAAGGCGACTTCAGCAGATACGGGGTCACACTGGAAAACCAAACCCGTGTTTGGCTCCAGTGATGCAAGAACCCTTTTATCAATTTTTCTTCAGGAGGATCTCACCCACCAAATATTTTGCTAGACGTCTAGTCTGCCTGTGAGTTGTAAAGCTGCTGAAAATCAGACTTTGATCTCCTTCCTAACCGATATATGGGACCAAAGTAACGCTCCTCAATCATTCCTGAGTCACCTGACCACTCAGTGGGCTGATGGGGCATTTAATAGGTCAGCTGTTAGATTTTGTGAGGCCTTTGATAAACACATGGGTACCTTGACTTCCTTGAGTGCTGTGTGGAACGGGCAGGCTGCCAAAGAAATGAGGTACACGATAAAAAGGGTCTGAGCACACCAGGCCTGGGTTTGCACCTGCCTGTTGTTGTGTCACAGAGAATGCCAAAGGATTAGATAGCTGCATCTTTAAAAGGGGCTCTCCCAGCTTCATGCCTGTCCTACAGAAACGCTGCTGGTGGGAATACACAGGCATGGGTGTGGATGGCCAAGAGGACCTCTGCCAGAGGACACTGCTCCACACCTCTTACCATAAATCCAGCCTGTGCTGCCCTCAGGAGGTGGGATTTACGTGTTCCACAGCGACAGCAAACACCAGCGGTCACATCTCTTCTGAAGGAATTGGTCTGCCAGAAGCAGGGAGCAGTAGGAGGCCTCTGAGCTCTCTGCCTGCTCCTTGTCTGGGGTCATCCTTTCCTCTCTCTGTATGTTCCTGCTTGATCTCAGTGTGGAAAAATCCACAGGTGGATTCTGTCCTCAGCTAAGGAACCTGTGTGTGTAAGGAACCTGTATGTAGCACATAGCTCAGTGCAAGTGTTCTAGTAAATAATAATAGGGAGAGAAAATGAGGAGATCACTAGGAAGAAAAGAAGCTTTAATTTCATTTCCCAGCCATGTATTTCACAACAAACCATACTGGTTTTCTTCATAAAAAATGCTTGGTCACTGACATTTCAATAAATTTATTTTATCTTTTGTTAATCGACGTATTTAATTGTTCAGTTTTCTTCAGACTTTGTGAACCCAGCTGTATGAATTGCTTGGGGTTCTTCTTCAGTCCAGATCTGAAAGTCTGAATAGTTAAATACAGCCTGCAAGTTCAGCTGACATTTCTAACGTTTCCTTAACTGTCACGACATGGTGTTCCCCCATGTGCTACTTCCATTATCAGGTTAAATGTTGATTTCCAAAGTGCTATTGAGGTTCTTGGGCCACTAGTATTGCCTGTGCAGAGAGAAAGTACAAAAGATGAAGCTTCCTGTGAGTCACAAGCTCTCCCTTCCTGCAGCTGATGCACAGCACGTGCTTTCTCCCAGCCACTGCTGGAGATGATGCCAGGCCACATCCCTAACAAGAAGCCAAAGAGCTCACCCACCTGAGCATCCACCCCTCGACAAAGCAGGTGGGGAAGGGTCTGTCTGGAGAGCTTGGAAGCAATTAGCCAGAAAATCTTTGGTGGCCTGGGACCAGTGCTGCAAATTCTGCAGTTCCATCGCTGCGTGTCGGTGTTCAGTGCTGTGCAGAGGTGCAAGTCCTCCAGAGTGGGAACTGTGACCAATATCTGCTCTGCAATTAACTGGAAAACACTTTTGTCCATCTGGGCTGTTCCATGACCAAAAGGAGAGGTGAAAAAAGAGGCTGGCATTTCTTGCACAGGAACCAGGTATTCGGTTTTTCTATAAAGATAACATGTTTTTGCCTAATGCAAGGCTGTTGGCAAACCACAGAGACTTTAAAAGGGTTATGAACAGCAAAACCACATCTCAGAGGAGACAATTTATACTATTTGTGTTATTTTGATTTGTAACATTTCCTGGGTTTCGCTACATTTTGCACATCTTAAGGAAAAGAACAAATCATATGACAAGAGAAGCTCCGGGGAGACCCTTTCAGTGCTTAGAGGGGTCCTGGAAGAAAGATGGGGACAGTCGTTTGAGCAGGGCCTGTAGTGACAGGACAAGGGGTGATGGTTGGAAACTAAAGGAGGGGAGATTCAAACCAGAGAGAAGAAAGACAGTGTGTATGCTGAGGGTGCCCAGGCTGCCCAGAGAGGTGGTCGCTGCCCCATCCCTGGAACCATCCCAGGTGAGGTTGGCCAGGGCTCTGAGCAACCTGCTCTAGTTGCAAATGTCCCTGCTCCCTGCAGGGGGTTGGACTGGATGAGCTCTAAAGGTCCCTTCCAACACAACCCAGTCTATGATTCTATGACAAATGACAGGGCAGCAGTCTTTTTTCCCACCAGGGATTTCAGTGCACTGCAGGTGACCAGCTGTTTCGTGCTCTAAGAACACCTTGGAGTGACAGCTGAATGGAATCAGGAGCTGCTTTTTGCATGCACAGTGATGACAGCCACAAGTAGGAGGCCACCAATAGGTCGAGAGGATTTAGGTCTGGTTAGTCCCAACTGGAGGCAGGGAAGCTGGGGACCCTGCTGGAACCCTGTCTCTCCCTGCGGGGCGTGACCTCTTCACTGACATCTGCAAGCCAGAAGCAGGCAGCCCCTGTGTTAGCAGCTGATTGGGTGGCCCACCTGTACTGACCCTGTCTTTTGTAACTCAAATTGGAGTTAAAAAGTTACTTTCATTAACCTGCAAGTAAATACATCCATACAGCAGTTAAGGCTTCCAGAAGCGTGACCCGAGGCAAACCTCGTGTTTCGTTAATAGCTATGAAAATAAGTGAGAAGACACCAGCTCCCTCCTCTCCGGCGTGGAGGGACAACTGCAGGCATCTCTAGTTGGCATCCCTAGGCCTGGGGGAGGTGGGCAGCCCCCCAGTGCGTGTGTGGGGCACTGGGGGGGAAGCAGGCCACAAAGCAAACGCCGCTTCATCCAAGGAAAACCAAACACAGAGTAATTTAAAAAAAAAACCTTTTTATTTAGACGAACACAAGAAGAGCTAGATAGGATTTATGAGCTACGTTTTTTTGTTTGGTTGGGGAGCCAATGTGGACTTTAAAGCGTCGTGAGAGACCAAGAGGATACAGTCTTGAACAGCGTGTTGTAATCATTTGTAAAACTGCAGGAGACAGATTTTTTTTTGAAACCAATTACTTCCCGTCTGCTCAGGGAGGGATAAGCCCCCAGCTAAAATTCCTTTTCATCCCGGTGCTTGTAACGATGAAGATGAAATGTGATTTTCCTTTCGTAACCAACGCTCCAAGAAGCAGAGAAGAAAAAGCGTGTGTTTCTCTGTGATGGGAAATAGGTCTCGGCATGCTGGAAATTCTGCCTTTTGCTGATTTTCTACCACAAATGCCCCCTTTGAAAAGAAATGAATAATGTAATCATTTTCTCCGATTTCTGTTTTCTGCCTCATTTGGCACTAATGCTGCGTTATTACAAGAACAACTGTTCTCTGCAAAAAAAGAACGATCCTCAGACATCTCATCCAAAACCTTTGAAGTCCCTGGGAGCGCAGTGAGAAGGGCAGAGAGGCCGTGTAGGTGAGCAGCAGATCTTCTACCCATCGCCAGATGACACGGAGCTGAAGTTTCCTACAGCACCTCAGACCAAAAACCTCTTCCAGGGAGGGTGCCAAGTACACGGCTTGCAGTTTGCAGGTCAGAAGTCAGAAACGGTGATAAAACGCGGGTCAAACTGGGAACGACGGGGTCCTAGGAGCAAACTGAGAGCCTGGGGCCGGCCCCGTTGCCCATCCTCCGCACCGGCACAGAGCAGCGGCAGCGCCGAGTGCCACAGCCCCGGAGCTCTCCAGGGCTGGGACGTGTGCTGGCAAGCCAAAGGCAACCAGCAGTGTTTTAAAAAGGAACTTGGAGAGGAGTCTGGAGAGAATTAGTGTCAGGCATGTGCAAAGAAGGTTATTTTTCCCATCTCCAGTGCCTGCAATGACATCTCGAATGTGCTAATAAAATCCAGTGGTTACAGCAGGTTTTTGTTCCTCTTTGCCAGTACCTTAAACATGCTGCTGTGACGCCTAGAGAAAAGAAATCAACTTCCCGACCCTTCGG